>NC_091374.1:10381200-10426200 GCF_038502225.1 Cherax quadricarinatus | reverse complement strand
GCCAGTGCAGCCACAAGTACAAATTAAAATTCTGTGAGAGCGAGTTAAGGAATAAGGAAGGCAGTGAGGCAAGGTATGAAGACCAACTTGTCTCTCTAGAGGCGACCTTCCCTTTACAGCTTGGAGAGTTCCCAGCACATTTCGTAATTGCAACTCAGAGTACGTTAAAATTTGCTTTAATCCTATGTTGACACAGTGACTAAGCATGTTGGCAGTATACAGTACATATAGTACTTTCCTTTTTGTATGACTGCACAAATTTTGGTTTCTTTATAATTCCTGCAATGTTTTTGAAGGTGGTGTTGGTGCTTGGATTGGTGTTAGTAAACCAGTCTAAGATGGAGTAAGACACCTACACGGGGCCAGTGGCTACCTTTCTCCAAAAGCCCATACAAAATCAGTAGTTATAAAAAAAAATGGTTGTGTTACATAATGCAGTCTGAGGAGGACAAATGTCCCATGAAATGTCAGGATGAAATTGCGAGTAATGCAGGACGAAGACGAGCAGACACTATCAAGGACACAAGTTGTTGGGGGTTAGTAAGAGCCACCAAAGTTTACGTCTTATTGAGCCCTGCCTCCCGGGAGTCCGAGAACAGTAAGTTGCCCAAGTCTGGTCGGGAACTAATAATAATATCTTTATTTACTACAAGTACATGTACAAGGTATACAAGCGTAGTTGACATCAAATGACATATTACTATATAGAAAGCCGCTTGTTATGCAGAGCATATCGGGCAAATTAGGTCAGCTTTATCCAGGATGCGACCCACACCAGTCGACTAACATTCATGTATCCATTTTATTGATGGGTTAACATAGACAACCGGTGTAAAGAGCTTGGAATCGATCCCTGCAACCTCAACTAGGTGAGTACGTTCAATGTTTCCACCCTTTCGCCGGGAATCGAACCTGGACCCTCACCGTGTGAAGCGCTGTATGATCCTGGTGGGTATAGCGCTTAGTTTTGATTATTTATTTATTTATTTATTAACAATTTGAGCATACATACGAGGTACAAAAAAATACAGATAAGAGCAGCATGCCAAAGCCACTTATACTATGCATAGCATTTCGGGCTGGCTTAAAATTAACTAAGCAATGATGAAATCAGTGATAATACATTATTGTAAACAGATAACTATAAAGCACAAATGAGTATTACAAAGACAGGTCATATGGTTGCATGCATTGTTGTACATTCAGTCGTATGGAGTATTCTGTTAGGTAGTGTATTTAAAAAATAATAAAGTTAGATTGGGTTTTAGGTTTAACATTTATGTGATATAATTGTGAGAAACATTTAAGATATACAATTTATAAGGTTCAGTTATTCAGTATTTATTTGGTTTTGGGTGAGTAAGTGATCTTTGAGAAGAGACTTGAATTTATAAACAGGTAGTGTTTCTTTTATATTTACAGGTAATGAATTCCAGATTTTAGGGCCTTTTATGTGCATTGAGTTTTTGCATAGTGTGAGATGGACACGAGGAACATCAAAGAGTGATCTGTGCCTTGTGTTATGGTCATGTGTTCTGTTGAGGTTGGCAAGGAGATGTTTGAGGGGAGGGTTAATATCAGAGTTAAGTGTTCTATGTATGTAATAGGTGCAGTAATAAGTATGGATGTTTTGTATGGTGAGTAGGTTTAGTGTATTGAATATTGGTGGAGTGTGCTGCCTGTAGTGAGAATTTGTTATCATTCTAACTGCAGCCTTTTGTTGGGTAATTAGTGGTCTGAGATGGTTAATTGTTGTTGAGCCCCATGCACAAATTCCATAGGTGAGATAGGGGTAAATAAGAGAGTGATATAGGGCCAGGAGGGCTGACTGTGGAACATAGTACCGTATCTTCGATAGTATGCCTACAGTCTTGGAAATTTTCTTAGAAATTTGTTGTATATGTGTATGAAATTTGAGTCTATTATCAAGGTGGATTCCTAAGAATTTTCCCTCTGTTAGCTTTGTGATAGGTGATCCGTTTATCATTATGTTAAGAGGGACATCTGTAGCTCTGTTACCAAACTGAATGAAGTAGGTTTTGTCAATGTTTAGTGTAAGTTTGTTAGTCCTCATCCAGGTAGATATTTTCTGTAATTCGGTATTTACAGTATTGGCTAGCGTGACTGGGCTCGGGTGAGAGAAGACGTATGTAGTGTCATCTGCAAATAGTGTGGGTTTGAGTAATTGCGAAGCATTTGGAAGGTCATTTATGTATAGGAGAAAGAGAAGAGGGCCAAGGACACTTCCCTGTGGGACACCAACTGTAATTGGTTGCGCAGAAGAGTTTGCCCCATTTGCGTACACATATTGGCTTCTGTTGCTGAGGTATGACTTGAGGTAGTTGAGGGAGTGCCCTCTTATACCATAGTGTGACAATTTTACGTGGAGCAAGTCATGGTCAACTGTATCAAAAGCTTTACGTAAGTCAATGAAGATCCCCAGTGGGACTTCTTTTTTCTCTATTGCAGTGTATATATGTTCTAGCATGTGTATAATAGCATCATTAGTATTTTTATTAGGCCTGAATCCAAATTGGCAGGGATTGAGTATGTTTTGGGAGATAAGGTAGGAGTAGATTCGTTTATGAATTAATTTTTCGAAGATTTTTGAGAGAGGGTGTAAGTTGGATATTGGCCTATAGTTATTCAACTCTGGTCTCCTCCTTTGTGGATCGGGGTGACCCTTGCTATTTTGAGTACTGTAGGGAAGGTGGAGGATTCTATGGATTTGTTAAAGAGTGTTGCAATGATTGGTGATAGCACTTGTGACAGTTTTTTGTATATAAAGGGTGGTAAGGTATTTAAATCTGCCTTGTTTTTTAGTGCGTTGATAAGGGAGACTTCGTATGGGTTAGTCGGAGCTAGGAACAGACTCCTCCGGAAAGAGAAGTGGGAACAATAAATTCCCTGTTGATGGCAGAACCATGGAACCCAGTACAGCCATGAAACTAACCATACAACCCCCTACTTCCGTCCTTCAACCCTGAGTATCAGATTCCGTAGACCTAGGAGGTTAGGTTAGGTATAATTCGCCAGGAAACTTTACAAAGTATTTCTTGACACAGGTCTTAGTCATATAACCTGCAGCTGGAGCTTTTGGTATCTAACAGAGTCCTTCCTCTGGCTTATCAGTCCACCCCTTTAAAAAATTAAGGTTATAATTATAACCATTTATATATATAACTAGGAGTTGATGTATGGCCCTCCCGGCCAATTATCCAACAGGGAACACGACGTTCCAAACCTAGATCAGGTAGACACCAGGTCTACACACCGACAGAGCCAGACGTCTTGCTCCCTTTTCTGCTCGGTAACAAACTTCATTCTATTAAACCGAGCATAGGTTACTGGCCGTCTTCTTGTCATCAGTGCCGAGGTTGGGAGACCACTCTCTCCCGCCTTCGCATTGGCCACACTCGTCTTACTCACGGGTATCTCATGGAGAGGCACCCTGTTCCTCTCTATGAGCAGTGTCAAGTTCCAGTATCGATTAGCCACATTCTGTTAGACTGCCCCCTCTATCAACGAGCACACAGAATTTACCTCCAACGTCGTCTTCGTTCTACTACTCTCTCTTTACCTTCCCTTCTTGCTGATGGACCCTCTAATCCTGACTCTCTCATTGACTTCTTGACAACGATTGATTTACTCCACAAACTCTGATACTTTTCGCTCTCCCCTCAGCCCTTTCTAGTTCAGTCTCTTGCTGCCCTTTACCCTTTCACCATCCACTACCCCACTGTTATCCGTAACCTATTACTCATCCATCTCCCTTTTGCCACCTGATGCCCTCGCTTCCTTCCTGCCCTGCAGCGCTGTATAGTCCTTGTGGCTTAGCGCTTCTTTTTTTATTATAATAATAATAATTGCTCCCTTGGTAATTTTTATTGAGGAAACGTTTCGCCAGTCAGTGGCTTCTTAGTCCAATACAGAGAATGACAGTGAAAGATGGCTGGCGAAACTTTTCCTCAATAAAGATTCCCAAATGTTGCACAAGTGTCTCATTCTTCAAGTCCTTTGTTGTTGTGCCGCCTGAACTTGAAGTTCAGGGGTTATTAACCAAGGGGTATCCATACCCCTTGGGGATATGGGAACTAAATAATGGAGGTATGATACTCTGTAACTTGTCATGATTGTGACTAGACCTACCTGGAGTTCATTACCTTTGTAAATTGTGAGTTCATTACCTTTGTAAATTGTGAATTCATTACCTCTGTAACTTGCTCAGCTATCAAAACTTTGAGGCCCAGTCCCTGGACCCATTATGTACCTCTGTAATCTTTTGACTACCGCCCACAGGATGAGTATGGGGTGCATAATAAACACATTTAACTAACTGATACTCGATCTCTGGACAATTTAAAAACAGGTAAGTAACTAAACTATGTGAAAAGCATTTACAATAAAAGGAGACACGCTAGGAATAAGGTAAACTGAGTTATTTACATTAACATAGAGGCTCAGATCACAGTAATAGGCACATGAATGTTAGCTATACAAGAAATCACTCTATCGCATCTGCTATAAAAAATGACAGGATGGATAATGAGGACCTTCAAAACTAGGGAGGCCAAGCCCATGATGACACTCTTCAGGTCACTTGTTCTATCTAGGCTGGAATATTGCTGCACACTAACAGCACCTTTCAAGGCAGGTGAAATTGCTGACCTAGAAAATGTACAGAGAACCTTCACGGCACGCATAACGGAGATAAAACACCTCAATTACTGGGAGCGCTTGAGGTTCCTAAACCTGTATTCCCTGGAATGCAGGCGGGAGAGATACATGATTATATACACCTGGAAAATCCTAGAGGGACTAGTACCGAACTTGCACACGAAAATCACTCACTACGAAAGCAAAAGACTTGGCAGACGATGCAACATCCCCCCAATGAAAAGCAGGGGTGTCACTAGCACGTTAAGAGACCATACAATAAGTGTCAGGGGCCCGAGACTGTTCAACTGCCTCCCAGCATACATAAGGGGGATTACCAACAGACCCCTGGCAGTCTTCAAGCTGCCACTGGATAAGCACCTGAAGTCGGTTCCTGACCAGCTGGGCTGTGGCTCGTACGTTGGTTTGCGTGCAGCCAGCAGTAACAGCCTGGTTGATCAGGCTCTGATCCACCAGGAGACCTGGTCACAGACCGGGCCGCGGGGGCGTTGACCCCCGGAACTCTCTCCAGGTAAACTCCTCCTTTTCTAAGTAAGTTTATTCAGGTATACACAAATACAGTTACATAGATTATCATACATAGCAGCATAACCCAATAAATTCAGACAGAGTGCCAGTTCCCCGAATTAAGCCTGAATGCCTTCCACATCCCCCCTCCCCTGGGCGCTGTATAATCCTACGGGTTTAGCGCTTCCCCCTTGATTATAATAATAATAATCAGACAGAGTGACTTATTTCCATTGGGGTCCTTTCTCTAGCTACATTCATTAGGTATCTCTTGGCCCTCTTCTTGAGCTGGCTCATGGCATCACATGTTATGACAAGTCTTTGACAGTCGGTTTAGCGCCTTATTAGATTATAATTATAATAATATGACAGACTTTGATTTTTTTCAGCTGTTCTGTTCTGTAATGTAAAGCCAAGTTATTGGCATCTTTTGAAGTCATATTGATATCTGATATAATTATACTAATACTGATGATAATAACAATAATAATAATGTCTGTTTCTACAAATACGTGTACAAGATATACAGGCCTAGCTGACACCAGTGATATACTACTATATAGAAAGACCCTGGTTATGCAGAGCATTTCGGCCAAAATTAGGTCAATTATGTTCCCAGGATGCGATCCACACCAGTCGACTAACACCCAGGTACCTATTTTACTGATAGGTGAGCATGGGCTGAGTGCGCTGGCAATCAAGCTACGGGACACATACTGGTATTAGTGATGATTTCAACAGTTTGGTGAATGGGGTGTGGGGACATATTGGGGGTCTGTAGTCGTAAAAAAAAAAAAACTTACGAACCCCTGTTCTGGTTTATTGTGCATCATATGCTCATCTTGTGAGAGTAGTGCCTTCAGAAGTGCTACCTCTCTCATGAGACACACTCAGGATGCTACACACTGCAGTCTTGTAAGATCCGGGTACACCTACTTATTACTAGGTGAAAACGCCTAATACAGTGGGGAAATTCAAAATGGCAGTCTACAGAAGCATATGTAAATAACCTGGATAAAGCTTATTAATATTCCTAGCGTGTAGCTTCCATTGTTTGGTATTCAGAACTGGGTGTTATCAACTCATTGTACTCGCCGATTTGTGTTTGAGGGGGTCGGTATTATGTGCAGTGGTACTAATATTTGTCTGGGAGTAAATGCTCTATGGGTGTGAATGTTGTATGGGTTTTGCCTTTGAATGTCCCAGCAAGGAGGATGTTGGAGGCAGTAGAGATGTATTTGATAGCAGTGTGGTGTGAACATTATGCAGAGAATTCGGTGTTTGGGAATTAAGAGAAGGCGTGGAGGGGTTGAGTTGGTTTGGACGTTTAAAGAGATTGGAGAAAAATCGGATGACTAGGTGTATAAATCTGGGGTGGAGGGAATAATATGGGTAGAGATCGTCGTAGGAAAGGTTGGAGAGAGGAAGTAAAAAAGACTGAGTTGTATGGGCTTGGACATCCAACAGGCTTGTTTGAGCATGCTACATAGGAGTGGAAGCCAGTGGCTTTTATGATTTGACATGCTATTGGAGTGAGAGGAAAGTAACATTCATGAAGGGATTCAGAGAAATCGGTTAACCGGACCTGGGTTAAGATGTTACAGTTTGGAGGGTCATCTGCATAGTGATATCGGCGCCCTTCTAACAAGATTGAATGAGTGGCAGTGAAATGTTCTTTTTTCTGTCGTGTCACCCTACCTCGGTGGGGGGGGGGGGACGGCCGGAGTTCTCTTGTGGCACAACTATTCTTAAAACTATGTATGGAACCTGCCTTCAATACTACTTTGTTCAGGTTATTCCATTTCCTGACCACACTCGGGCTGAAATATTTCCTGGTATCCCTGAGACTCATGTGTGGTGTCTTTCAACTGTGCTCTCGTCTACCTCCTTTCCCCCTTTCGAACGGTTAATGCCTGTCCACCTTGTCAGTTGCTATCATATCTCTCCTGGGGTTTCCTTCCTCTAATGTCAGGTTCAGGTCCTTCAGCCTTTCTTTCTAACTTATTTCCCTTAGTTCTCTAACATTCTCCAGTTTCTTAACATACTTTATCAGGCGAGGAGTTCCATTCTGGTGGTGAATATTCCAAGATGAGCCTGACATGTCGTATATATGAACGTGAACGCCCGCTGAGATTCCTGGAAGCCGGTCTTAGGTTTGCAAACCACCATTTACTACAGAGGTTATTCGGTTAATGGGTACCGTTGCGATATACTCGGCACGCACTAAGTTTGCCCCCAGATCTTCCTTCATAAGCGAATATAAACTCAGCTTCCCGTCTTCTTCGCATTGTCTTGCTGGTTCACACACTGAGGTCCGGGGGTCGATCCCCGGTACGGGTGGAAACATTAGGACGTGTTTCCATAAAACACCTATCAGTAAAATATGTACCTGGGTGTTAGTCGACTGGTGTGGGTCGCATCCTGTTACAAAAAATTGACCTAATTTGTCTGAAATGCTCTGTATAACAAGGGGCTTTCTATATACTGTAGTAGTACTGTATGCCATTGATGTCAGCGAGGTCTGTATACCTTGTACATGTACTTGTAGAAATAAAGATTTATTATTATTATTATTATTATTATTATTATTATTATTATTATTATTATTATTATTATTATTATATAGTCCACGGCGTAGGTGACGTCTTCAACAATGTACTCCTCAAGGAAGGTTCCTTGATGTTGGTGAGGGGCTCTTGATTTAGGGAATTGGATCTGTGCTCCAGTTCCCCGAATTAAGCCTGAATGCCTTCCACATCCTCCCCCAGGCGCTGTATAATCCTCCGGGTTTAGCGCTTCCCCCTTGATTATAATAATAATAATAATTCAACAATGTACCGCATTATACTGCATTTCTCTTTTACCACCGTGACGTTATTTTACACCATTCTTCCACTTCGAGAACTCACCCTCTGGGATGGGATATGTGAGAGAAACCATCCTATGTGAATGATATGTAAAGATCGATCTTGCTCTAACCTTGTAAAATATCATAACAGATCAGGGTACATACGCATATGTGTTTGAGTTTTGCAAGTACAGGATTGCTGACAAGATGCTATGTGCATCACATAATGAAGACACTTGCGCAACGCTGGAATATTTTATTAAGAAATGTTTTTCATTAGAAGTTTTGTCATTACAACTGATTAGATTCCTGCAGTTATGTTTAGAGAAAACTTACTTAAAGACTTGTAAAACTTGCCAATGAGCATAGTCAATGATTTTAAATGCCTTCTCTATAAATATTATCTTGCCACAATGAAATTGTACATAGTTTAATAAAAACAAATTAGTGTTTATTTCTTCTTGCAAGATTCTCTAGCCATATGGTAAATTAGCAGTCATATCCTGGCCAAAATGCCAGTATGTAATAAAATTTCAATCTTATTGGAAATATTCAAAAGTTGGGTAAAATGTATGTGCAACACTGCCGTGTATCTGATGGTGGTATAAAAATTGCATATATTAACATCAGCAACAGAAGGTAATACAACAAGAGAAAAGCCCTTTGATTATGGATATAGGTTAAGAAGTCAAGCATGTATTACTCTGAATCCATCTAGTGATTGCCATTTTGCTATAATATTTAATAAACGATAGATAATGATATTCTCCCAGTCAAACGGTGATGTGTTTAAGCGGTGAGAGATGAGAACCAATGAGAGTGAGGTTAACACAGTGTTGTATGACGTCGTGAGATGCACCAGTAAGCTCACCTCTCACATAACCTCTCGTCCTGCCACGCTGTTTTATGTCTGTGGAAGCGACCAGCCACCAGTCTGGATTTTATTTGGGAAAAACTTCATATATTTAGAACGCAAAACGTGAGTATAGCGGGGTGTGTGTGGCCCAGTGAGCCGGGTAGAGGTGGTAGTGAGGCTTCCCGGGGCAGCATTGTGGCGTAAAACGTTACTTGCCATCGATCCAAAGTCCTACGCGCAAATCCATGATGGCGGATTGTTTTGTTTATAAAATGGTTATATTGCCCAGTGTGTCTTGTTCTGACACCTCTCTTCCTCTCCCCTACAAGGCAAGTAAAGCTTTTGAACCCGGCATTCAACAATCACGGTGGTATAGGTTAGTTACATAGGAGTAAGGATCTTCAAAAATATATCCCTGAAGTTTCACTGGCTTTCTTTACCGCGAGAACCATTTATTATGGTGGCGAAACATCACTTAAAGTCCTGTGGAGTCTTACTACCCTATCCTGGTGCTATTTTTACAGGTAGTATTTGCGCTACTAGTCGCAATAGGCTCAAAAAACCTAAAAATGCGATTTAATTTAACCAGACCTTGCACAGATGCTCAAGATAACTGTTTGATTGTGTATGAATTGCACGTTATAGCTGTTTAGTAACTAGATTAGCTGTTTGCAATAAACAGCGATCTAGTCTTATTAAATAGCCAAGATCTCTGGAGGGAGATTCCTTGATGCTGGTGAGATGCTCTTGATCCGAGGAAGAACCTAACCTCTCATGGATCGAACTTGAGTACCTCCCATTCTTCAGGTGCTGTATGACTTCTACAGGTTTAGTACTTCCTCAAAATATAATAAGGATAATAAATTGTAATATTACTGTATTGTTATTACTGTAATATTAAAGTCAACCTATTATATTCATGCAAGATGTTTTAACTGTTGTAGATTGTGAATTTATGATGAAGTTGACACCTTTACATCTTTTAACCAGTCTCTTCTCAGTTGCATCGTTTCATTCTCTTGCGAGTTATATTTCAATAGATTTTTCATAATTTTTAAAGTGTCACATTGTTAAGTGGACATTTTTCTATTTCTCTAAAATGTTTGCATGTTTAAGCTTTCATTTCACTCCTTGAAGATAGTTAAACAAAAAATATTTAAACAAATCCATTTTGCTTAACCTTTTCTTAATAGTACATCACTGTTTAACATTGCTTGTTTGCTCAGCATGTGCATGGTAATTTGATACTTTTTTCTTTTCATCCTGTGGGTAATAACATGATAGAAGCACAGTATGTAGTTACTCTAGTGTCCCTGGAGCAGCACAGAATAATGATAATAATTATTTTATTATTTTTATTAACACATCGGCCATTTCCCACCAAGGCAGGGTGGCCCAAAAAAGAAAAACTTTCATTTTCATTCATTCCATCACTGTCTTGCCAGAGGCATGCTTTACACTACAGTTATAAAACTGCAACAATAACATCCCGCCTTCAGAGTGCAGACACTTTACTTCCCATCTCCAGGACTCGAGTCCGGCCTGCTGGTTTCCCTGAATCTCTTCACAAGTGTTACCTTGCTTATGCTCCAACAGCACGTCAAGTCCTAAAAACTATTTGCTCCTGTCTAACGCGCTCACGAGCGCTTGCTGGAAGTTCAAGCTCCTCACACACAAAACCTCCTTTACCCCCTCCCTCCAACCTTTCCTAGGCTGACCCCTACCCTGCCTTATCTCCACTACAGATTTGTAAACTCTCGAAGTCGTTCTATTTCGTTTCAACCTCTCTACATGTCCAAACTATCTCAATAACCCCTCCTCAGCCCTCTGAATAATAGTTTTGGTAATCCCAGACCTCCTCCTAGTTAGTTTAATATATTATGCACCCCATACCCATCCTGTGGGCGGTAGTCAAAAGATTACAGAGGTACATAATGGGTCCAGGGACTGGACCCCAAAGTTATGATAGCTGAACTAGTTACAAAGGTAATAAACTCCAGGTAGATCTGGTCACAATCATGACAAGTTACAAAGGTAATGAATCAGCCTCACTCCTATACATGGTTACAATCATGAACAAATTACAAAGTAATGAGCCACTGATACGTCAACACCTGGTCACAATTGTAATGATTTATAAATACAAATATTAAGTGGGTCATACACCAACACGAGCACGCGAGCACACACACCACTACAGAGTCTCTGCATTATATTCACACCACATTGCCCTCAGACATGCCATCTCCACTGCCTCCAGCCTTCTCCTTGCAGCATTTACAACCCATGCCTCACACCCATACAAGAGCATTGGTATAACTATACTCTCATACATTCCCCTCTTTGCTTTCATGAATAGCATTCTTTGTCTCCACAGATTCCTTAATGTGCCACTCACCTTTTTTCCCCTTGTCAATTCTATGATTCACCTCATCCTTCATAGGCCCATCTGCTGACACGTCCACTCCCAAATATCTTAACACATTCACCTCCTCCAGACTCTCTCCTTCCAGTCTAATATCCAATCTTCCATTACCTAATTTTTTTGTTATCTTCATCACCTTAGTCTTTCCTGTATTCACTTTTAACTTCTTCTTCTACATACCCTTCCAAACTCATCCATCAACCTCAGCAATTTCTCTTCAGAATCTCCCAAAGAACACTGTCATCAGCAAAGAGCAACCGTGACAACTCTCACTTTGTGTTAGATTCTTTGTCTCTTAAACCCACACCTCTTGCCAACACCCCGAGCATTCACTTCTCTTAATACTCCATCTATAAATATATTGAACAACCATGGCGACATTGTTAATAATAATAATGATAATAATAATAATCTTTATTTTCTACACATACATGTACAAGGTATACAGGCCTAGCTGGCATCAATGACACACTACTGTATTGAAAGCCGCTTGTTATGCAGAGCATTTCGGACAAGTTAAGTCAGTTTTGTCCCAGGATGCGACCCACACCAGTCGACTAACTCCCTTGTACCCATTTTACTGATGAGTGAACATAGACAACCGGTGTAAGGAAACTCTTCCAATATTTCCACCCCTTCGCCAGGAATCGAACCTGACCCCTCACTGTGTGAAGTGAGCTTTTGCCACCAGGCCACGGGGCACAGTGTTAGGTAATTGTTGATCCATTGCAGAAGCCATCCACCTATCCATTCTGGCAAATTCACTATGATTATATGTTGGTTAGCTATGTTGATTGTAATTTGTGTCCCTGAATTAATGATGATGTAAACAATTACCATAAATTGCCATCATAGATAATATTCATATTAGGAATCCTGAAGTGTTAATAACACAGGATAACCCCAAAAAAGGCACTGTGGTTTATTTCCATTTTTATTTTAGGTCCTTCTCAGAAACTGCCAGTAATTTCAATGATGTTACCAGGTCACCATTAGGTTAGTGGAAGTCTTGAATTTTCCTACTGGGTAATAGTTCTCCATTACATAATTTTTAGTAAAATTGCCAAGCCCTAACCTAGCCTAACACAACCGATATTGTGTTTTTGCATAACTCATGGCTATATTTTAAAAAGTTGCTGAGAATGATCTTGTTGAGATTCCCCAGTCACTATTAATATTACTACAAAAATGGTTCTATGACCATAATTTTTAAAGGGGTGGACCGGTAAGCCATCAGAAGGCCTCGACCTGATGACCTAACGCTCCAAAGGCGGGTCATCATCTGACTAAGACCCGCGTCAGGAAACATCTGTCCTGTTTCCTGATGAACCTTACCCAACCTAACCCAGTCACTATTAGTTCAGTTCCTATCTTAATTTCTTTAATATAGCAAGTTATCCAACAATATTAATACACTGATGTATTTTTTAATATAAATGTATTATGAGTACCCTACAATATTCATTCTGTATCCTTTGATACTGACACTAGTTTTGTACTCTAGTACATATATATATATATATATGTACATACTTTCATAAAGTATATTGACATTGGGGTAAGTGCTTTCATCAATTCATTTCGTGACTTTGAAGTTCAGTGAAATGTTGATTCAACAGGGTAGTAGAGGGGTGATGCTGATTGTTTAATTCAAATTATGAGATCAGTGTTTTTCTATGATGGTAACAATAATGTACAATTTTGGACCTAATGGATTCTGTTAACCCTTTGAGTGCCCATCATGCGGATTTACATAGTTGATGCCAGGTAGGTTTTGAGTACAGCTCCCTCAGTTAAGGTGCGAGCAATAAATTTTGGCCTAGATATGAGAAAATGGGCTTGTACGGTGAGTGTGCACAGTACAAAAATTCTGCCTCTATGTAGTGCATGATGGGACATGTAACATTTGACCTTGCATGTGGTTTAAAAATAGCAGCTTCGAGTCTTTTTAAGGGTAGGTTTTTATGGCATTATTTGTTGTTTCTTGGTATCAAATGACAGAGTGAAACATTCTAGTGAAATAGATATGATTTTAGTAGGCTTCAGACCAAAAGTATCTTGAAATAGGCCTCAAAGTGGTCTGTTTCAAGCTACTTCAAATTAATTTCAAGCTGCCACATTTGACTTTTGGAGATTTTTCTGAGGAAGTGTAGAGTTCCCATATTACCACTCCTAGGTCTCCTTCAATTACTGGGATGGCCTAAACCATGCCCAGTCTTTGCATAGGAGATGTCTACCTAGAGCATGTTGCAGGGGTCAGTGCCCCTGCAGCCCAGTCCATGACCAGGCCTCGTGGTGGATCAGATAGGATTAGGAAGAGGATGGAAGCAAGTACTGTAACTTGTGGAACAGAGCTCCTCACTGTGGCTGCATCTGTCTTTACTATGTTTACTGTTAATCTGTGTTCTGTTAGAAAGTTAGCTACATCTACCTACTCTAACTGTTATTCCTGCAGTTATGACTGGCTGTGTATCCAGTTAATAAGCTCTAATGAATTCAAAATGCACAAATTTGTGAAACCTCTTCAAAATAAAGATGTCCAGGTGTTTCACATGTCTAATTCATATTCTACACCAGTAATGTTATGAAAGAAAACTTAAACTGAGCCAACAGCTGGCTTTCCCCAGTCCTTAGAAATGGGGGTCCGAGGAATATGGCCTTACTTTCCTCCCACGCATTTTTCTGTTCATAAGTCACAGAAATTATTGGTAGCCTAGTTTTCAGGAATGTAACATCTGCAAATTATGAATGTCTACTACAGTATTCTAAAATAAATACCTGTAAGTATAAAAGTCACTTTAATAGAAGATACAGGAAACCGTAATGCAGACTGATAGTATCAAAATCTTACACAGAAAAATGAAAGCAACAATTTTCATTGGTGATAAATTTTATCTGCTTAGGTAAGTAAGTTTATTGAGGCATAGGTACACATAAGTACAATTATCATACAAGGATAACCCAAAAAAAGTCGGTGACTTTTCTTTGGGGTCCTTGATATAAGCATAAGGAACTAGTAAAAGACTTAGGAATAATTGTCAGAGGATCTGTCATTTGGACAAAGTTCATTAAATCCAGAATTGTCTGTTATTATGATCATGGAAAAAACTGAAGGTGCCGCATAAGTTGTTATTTAATGGACGTCAGTATTAACAGATCCCCCTTCACTCTTTTAGTCAATTTGAGTTTTCACTACTTTTCAATGAGAATGTCAAGTTTCTAATTAATAAATTTCTTCTTAATTTGCAGCCCTATAAGGCAGATAGGCAAACCTAAAAATAAATCTGAGGCCTCTGTAAAAGTTATGTTAGTCTGAACTTCCCTTATGACGTAGAGAATTGCAACTAGGTTAATTTTGTTATGAAGAATATTGGCAAGTATTCATTTAGCAATAGATGTGGATGACGTGAGTATGCTGACAGGTGAAGTCATTGAGCAGTGGTTAGTGTGCCAGCTACATAAGATTTTGTCTGGATTTTAACCCCGGAGGGTTAGCCATCCAGGATAACCCAAAAAAGTCAGTACATCATTGAGGACTCTTATTTCCACTGGGGTCCTTCAGTCTTGCCCCCAGGATGCGACCCACACCAGTCGACTAACACCCAGGTACCTACTTGCTTGGTAGGTGAATGGGGACAGCAGGTTCGATCCCCTTGCTGGGGATTGAATCACGGACACTCAGTGTGTGAAGCAAGAGCATTGCTTGTTGGCCTACTTTAGTGCTCCTTTTTCATGCGCACCTAACTTGTTAGCATATATAAAGGCTTCAGACCGAAATCTTTGTTATTTCTATTCTGTTGAACATGGGGTTATTCTTGTACTGTATTACCTAAACACTGCATGGTTCTCACTCCATATAAAATATATATATATATATATAAATATATTAAATATATATATCTATATATATATATCTATATCTATATATATCTATATCTATATATCTATATATATATCTATATCTATATATATATCTATATATATATATCTATATCTATATATATATCTATATATATATATATCTATATCTATATATATCTATATATTATATCTATATATATCTATATCTATATATATCTATATCTATATATATCTATATCTATATATATATCTATATATATATATATATCTATATCTATATCTATATATATATCTATATATATATCTATATCTATATCTATATCTATATCTATATATATATATATATATATATATATATATATATATATATATATATATATATATATATATATACATTTTGTGTGTGTGTGCGTGTGCATGCACATGTGTGTGTGTGTGCATGCACATGTGTGTGTGTGTGCATACATACTCACCTATTTGTGGTTGCAGGGGTTGAGTGGGTGGTGGTGGTTTGTTTGTTATTTTGGGTTGTGTGTACACATGCATATGTATATAAAAACAAAATCTCACAATATTGTGGCTGGAACAGTGCACAAATAACATGCACTTAGAATACTGAACTTATGACTGTTTTGGTCCAAGTCAGACTGAAACTTCGTAAGTTTGGCAACCAATTTCGTGTTATGTGTGTATTAATAACATAGGTGTATGCAAACACATGTTCCACTGCAATTTTCTTAAAGTATAGTCTATATTTGATTTGATAGTGTATATCTTGTTGCAGTTCATGTACAGTAATTTGATTCTTTTCAAAATCCTGTTGGAGGTAAAAGATAGAAATAAAATACATAGTAAAAACACATGCTAAGTTAGTGATACTGTACATGATTGCTTTCAATGTAAAATTAATTCTTATTATACAGTGTTGTGTGTTAAGAGTAATTATCAGGTGTGATCTTTTATTTTTTTCAGAACTGAAATTATACTCCTTTCTTAATTTTAAAATATACAAAATCCTAACTAACCCTCGGTATTTTTTTTTTAAATCATAGCCTAGGTAAGGTTTTGTTAGTCATCACAAGCCTTACCTAATATGACTTGGTTGCATGTTGAATCTAAGTGTAGTTAAAAGCTGTTTTTAGATGACAAAATTCGTAATTGCCATATGTAAATGCAGTATTTTTAAATTTACTATGTACTCTTAGAATAACAGTAATCTAGTGATAAATTGCCATTAATTTTAAGGTTGTTGTATTACTGTTTGGAATGTACTGTAAGAAGAAATCTCTCGTAGTAATTTCTTGATGTTTTATTTCAATATCCAGTGAGCGGGAGACATTTCCTTTGCACATTTCCACTAACTTTCAGTTAAGCAAGTTTGTTGAATATGGTCAAAACGTTATGCAGTAATTGGTTATGCAGATTTTGTTCAGGTATACGTGTTTCTAACAAGAAATTGTGATAAATGATTAGCTTTTCCTACAAAGTACAATTTGCAATTGATTCAGGAATTGTTGACAGTAACATAATAGGAAGCCCATGGTTATACACAATATTTCAGGCAGCATTATTATTATACATTACTGAAGTATGTATTATTATACATATTGAAAATTAAGACCTTCAGTACAGTTCCTTGTATTAAAATAAATATTTAGAGCCTTGATAGGCAACCCAGCTTTTTTTTTTTATAGAATGTTAAAAAAACAAATTGGGTTGAACTCTAGTCTAGTGGTGCCACCATTATTTTTTATTTTGAAATTAAATTTCACAGAGGCTCCATACTATGCTTATATAAATTTCTGACGTACTGTATTTTATCCCTGAATGTTCAGTGTAGCACCTGTTAAATAACTATTGAAAGTGACAGTTTAAAAATATAATTTTGACTACATTATTACAATACAGTACTAGGTTGGGTTAGGTAAGGTTCAGTTGTTCAGAACATAATATTGTGGTTATGTAAACGCTTCATACCCATCTCCCACAGTTGTGCTAAGCAGCAAACACTGTCCAGGAAGCAGTAGCGAATGCAATCATTCACAAAGTCTACGCTACCCACTGCAGTAACCGTGAGTTATCAGATATATCATCGACAATCTGTAATTTTTTAAATTTATTTGGAATACACTGTACTTGGGAATCTTGCATTAAATAAAGAAATTATTAATCTTGTGTAATATACCCATATTTCCCAATTTCTCGCTAGTACCAAGTACGTGTAAAACTTTTTTTGGAGTACCGTCTTAATTTTAAATGTTAAGTTCTGTTGTGTTCCAGGAATACCCTCGCCTAACCATTATAATGGAAATGTTTAAACCTCAGTGATATTGAAATTAAACTGTAGAAATTTTTTTTGCTGTTTCAACTTTAAATATAAACTACTGTAAATGTGTGGTGGTCCTCAATGAAAATCTAACTACTAATTTCCAGTAATGTGATGTTTAGTAACTCTTAACAATGTCTGCATGCACTAACAATGTATTGAACTTTAATTCAAAATGTAAAATTCAACAAAGAAATTTAATATAGAGTAGTAACTAGTAATTCTTAGAATCTAAAGTATAATATTGTGTTAGTTATAATCTGGTACTGTAAGGGTTTTAAGTATTTTTCTTAACAGGATTTTTAAGAATTAGAAATTAAGGACTGGTAAGTACATTACCATCAGATGTAATTTTGGTAGGTAGATTTGACATAAGGATTAAAATCATATAGAATAAGCAAGGATTTTGTATATGCCTGCCTTGTCTAACCCATCATAGACACTAATGGGATGCAGTCCTAACATACTAATTTGGTCAGTCATACTTGTAAAATGAGCCCCACAACCAAATCTGTATCAGTGCTTAGCTCTAATTTTTCATAGCTAAGAAAAATATAAAATCTTTACCATATGCTGTATTTTTATGATGTTGAATAATTTCACATTTTATTGCAGATTTTAAAAAAATCATCATTCATTATCGTATCCTAATAAAACTATTTGGAGACCAAGAATGTCATATAACTGGTTAAAATTTTAAACCTTTAGAAAAATGCTCCTTTAATTGCTATACAGTGGTACCTTGACTAACGAGTGCTCCCAACAAAATTGGAGAATAAAATTGTTTTTTCAGAATCATAATGGGTCTTCATTTTGAAACTAGGAGGCTTTTAACCCTTTGAGGGTTGACAGGCCCTCTCCGAGACTCGTTCTCAGGGTCAGCCAAATTTAAAAAAAAAAAAAATTTTTTCTTATGAAAAGATAGAGAATCTTTTCCCAATCATAATGACACCAAAATTATAAAATTTGATGGAAAACTTACGGAATTATGCTCTCGCGAAGTTAGCGGTCTCGGCGATGTTTACGCATCGGCGATTTTGCCCACTTTGAGCCCCATTTTCAGCCAGTTCCACTGTACTAGTCAACAAAAAAACATGAATATTTCGCTAGAACTCCATTGTTTCTATTGAATGACTGCCAGAAACTACCCATTTACCAATTTCAACTATCCAGTACAGTGGTCAGAATTTAGCAATTTTGCCAGTTTCACACAAATTTCAAAAGATGCCAATTTCCGAATAGGGTCCAGAACAAACAAGAAATACATTCCTGGCACTAAAATGACATTTCCTCTATTCATTAGTCACGTCTCAAGGCCCCTCTTACATTCTTTTGCTTTCCACTTTGAATTTTTATTCTCGCAAAAAATAGAAGATTTACTGTTATGCAGACTACTGCATTAGTGTAAAAAATGGTATGAATCATATTGGCACACTTGCAAAAGAATATTAGACTCACCAGTTGACATGTATTGGACGCTTGGCATGATTTGTTTGCTTTTGAGCTTTGGTAAAAATCGAACATTTCTGCTACTTTGAGCTCAATTTCAAGGTACTTTTCATTGTAAAACCAGTCAAAATCATCTCAATTTCTGTGATATGCCTTCCATTCTATAAAATGAGACCAAGAAAACTAGAATACAACAATAAGTACCATACGAAAATACAGTGCAAAGTCGCTGTTTTATTCCAAAAAAACGGTCAGGTTTTTTTTTCTCATTGTGCACTGTGTGCTGCAGGTTTTTTTTATACCGTGCACACTGACCACATAGACCCATTCTTTCATATGGAGGCCTACCAGCTTTCTCCCACTAGATTTGAGGGTGCTAGAATTTAGGCGTACTAGTACGTCAAAAACCCTGGGTTGTAAGCCGTACTAGTACGGCCGAAACCCTCAAAGGGTTAAAATGTGCCTTTCAACAGGAGTTTCATTGAAGGAGTCTAATCCACTATTTAATTTCTTCGGTACTGTCCATGTATAGTGAATGACACAGTAATGGGTTTAGTAGTCTGATATCTACTACGTATTTTATTTTACCGTAACTGAGGATTAAGTTCACATATTGACATTGGGATTATTCAAGTGAGTGAATTTTCAAGATAAGGTTTAATTTAGATCTCGTATATAATTTAAAACTTGGTGGGTTTTTTTTAAACAATAGTAAATTATGAAGAATTTAATTTTGCTATTCCAGTAAAGTCAAACATTGTATGGTAACTGTTAAGACTTTTACCCTTTCAGTGGCCATCGCCTAGAACTAGGTCATTGAGGCCAGGGTCCCTTGTGCAGTTTTGCATCATGAGCTCAGCTCGCTCAGATAAGCTGTGAGTAGTAAATTTTTGCCTAGATATGAGAGAATGGGTCTGTGCAGTGAATGTGCACAGTATAAAAAATCCTGTCCCACATAGTGCATGATGGGAAAAGCAAAACTGACCATATGTTTTGATCAAAATAGCAAATTTGAGATGTTTTCTAGGATGATTTTAAGGTTTTATTGGCTGTTTTTTTGTTATCAATTGATAGAATGGAACACATTCTGCTGAAATGGAAAAGATTTTGGTTGGTTTCAGGACCAGGAGTAGCTTAAAATTGGATTCAAAAGTAGCAGGAATATTTTATTTTGTTGTTTATTTTCCTGAGTAAGGGAAAGGTCCTCGTACAATCCCCCTCCCCCCAGTCTGTTTTGTTTTTTTACAAGTCTGATTCAATTATTGGGATACTGTAAACCATAACCAATCATTCCTGGTTAAATGGATACTTCTCACTTAACGACTCGCCTGTTTAACAACCACGCGGACTTATGACCAGCTCTCTGACCAGTCGGTAGTGTACGCTGTACAAGAACTTTGTTCGTGGAAACGGCAGTGCAGCATCTCAGTGTCTCACATCTCGTCTCACATCACCCTTTCTCAGTCTCATTCCTGCAGTTGGCTGGTATTCACAACACTAGCATTCGCAGGCTCGAAGACTACACACTTGTCCATAAATTTGAACTTTATTGTGTGCCCCATAGTACAAGATGCTGTCTAAAAGGAAGAGCATGACTTCACCTGGAGGAAGCTCCAATAAACAAAGGAAGGCTATTGATCTTGAGATGAAAATGAAAATCATAAATGACTGAAGCTGGTAAGAAAGTTAGAGATAGCACGTGACTTGGACCTGGCACATTCAACCATTTTGACAGTCTTGAAGGATAAAGACACATTGTAATCTCGGTATTCGAATTAGACTCATTCCAGAAGACTGTTCAAGTGCCAATCCGTTTGAGTATCGAACAAATCCCCCCCTCCCCCCAATGCAAAGAAACACAAGTCTACAGTGAAGTTCTGGCAGGTCATGTTTGTTTGGTTGAGTGCTGAGCTTTGTTCGAGTAGGGAGCTGTTGGAGTACCGAGGTTCTGGTGTATAGTAACAGAGGCAGTGAAAGCTTTGAGAAGAGTTAAAGCCATAATAACTAGGCAGCAGAAAGGCCTCATTCATGAAATGGAGAGATTACTGGCGATCTGATTTAAAAAAAAAATGCCGATGAGCCTTTTAATAATTCAAGCCAAGGCACTCGGTATCTTTGAGACTTTGAAGACGAGTGAAGGCGAAGAATTGATGGAAACAATTATGGTGTACCATGGATAGTTTCAACGGTTTTGTCGGAGATTCATCCTGCATAATCAGAGTATCAGTGGTGAGGGAGTGACAGGAAAGTGTATGCAAGGCACAAGGAAAAAATGCCTAAAATGTTTCGTGAATAATTTTGTAGGGTTTGACAAAGACAAACATGTCAATGTCATAAGTAAAAAAATATTTTGGAACCTGCTAACATGCTTAATTTGGATGTTGAAGTGGAAGGTATTGAATTTAGATGTTGAAGTGGAATATGTTGAGGGAGAGCTAACTAACGAAGATTTAATAGTTGGAAGCGCAGGAGCACTTGGAAGAGGAAAGAATGGAAGAAGTACAAAAGGGGTTAGCTGGTGCTTTCTGGAAAGTGAATGCAGCTGTATTAGGACTAGAGGGTATGGACCTGAATGTTGAATGGTTCACAAGAGTGGAATGGCAAATGGATGAACTTTTACAGTGCTATAGTGAAATTTATGAAGAAAAAAGAAAATTACAAAGCAGACCACACTAATGAGATTCTTATCGAAAACTACACCCCGGACCCCTACCCCTACAAGTACTTCCATTTCTCTTACCTGGGTCCTTCACGGCTATTGATGACCCGGTTGGTAACTCCGATGATTATGCTTCTCGCTTATTGACCAATTCGCTTAATGACCTAGTTGTAGGAACGGAGCTCAGTTGTTAAGTAAGTAGTGCCTGTATTTTATCTGAGAAATAGAGTAAATCTATTTTTATATGATTATGAATTAAAAATGGCAAGCATTATAAATGAGAGGATTGGGGATGTGATTAATGAACAGAGGAAATGTTTCACTGACAGGAATGTCTATATTGTTTATTTTGGACTGTTTTTAACTATCTTCTTTAATTGGCCAAATTGCCAACTTCTGTGTGAAGACTCTCCTCATTTAACGGTAGAGTTCCATTCCTAAGACCTCGTCGGTAAACAAATTCGTTGCAAAGCAAGGAGCATACTATAATGGCAATGAGTTTGTGTCAGCAGTCTTTAATGTCACCTTTGCACAATTTATTTTTTATTTATTTTATTTAATGTCTTTGCAAACAGTACATTGAGATTGTGTATATACAATAGTGGGATGCAATGCAGAGCCTCTATTATGCCTTGGCATTATGGGCCAACTTAACATTATTGGCTTACATTCTACTTAATACTAGAAATAGTATATCATAGTTGTACAGTAGGAAAGTAATTATTTCATAGTTGTACAGTAGAATATTAATTATAAATGAATCAAAATTTGTATAATACAAAGATATATGTATTTATATTCTAAAATGCTTTTGTGAAAAACAATGATTCAATTATATTCCTGTCAACAATGGATAAAAGGTTCAATGTGATTGTTTGTTATGATGTGGGAGTACATAGATGAGTAAATGTATACTGAGTATTTAGCATTTAGTCTAGGGTGATTAAGTGACTTTTGAGAAGTCTTAAATTGATTTTCAGACTGGGTTACTTTAATATCTTCTGGTAATGAATTCCATATTTTGGGGCCCTTTATGTGCATAGAGTTTTTACACAGTGTGATATGGAAACGAGGTATATCAAAAAGAGATCTGTGTCTTGTGTTGTGGTCATGTGTCCTGTTTAGGTTGGTGAGGAAAAGTTTGAGTGGGGGGTTTATATTTGCATGTATTGTTCTGTGTATGTAGTAGGCACATGAATAAGTATGGATGCTCTTAATGGTAAGCAGATTCAGACTTTTGAAAATTTGTGGAGTATGCTGGCGGGAGTGGGAATTTGTTATCATTCTTACTGATGAAAGTTAAGCCACTTGTGCAACATCTGGTTATCTTTATGTAGAGAATCTCTACAACCATGGTGCTGCAAACACCACCTCCAAGGCTGAGGGACTGATTACCTCATCTTTTGTATATAGTTCTTCTATTTTCTAATTATGTCCAAGAATCTGTATTGATAAAGCCACTGGATGGCGAAACGTCTACATAAAGATAACCAGATGTTGCACAAGTGTCTTAACTTTCATCTTGTCGGTATTGTATACCTGTCTTGCACATCATTCTTATTGCTGCCTTTTGCTGGGCTATTAGGGGCTTTAGGTGATTAGATGTTGTTGATCCCCATGCACAAATTCCATATGTAAGATAAGGGTATATGAGTGAATGGTACAGTGCGAGGAGAGCTGATTGTGGAACGTAGTACCTTATCTTTGATAGTATGCCTACCGTCTTGGAGATTTTCTTGGTGATTTGTTGTGTGTGTGTCCGGAACTTAAGGCTACTGTCAAGGTGGATACCTAGGAATTTTCCCTCTGTGAGTCTTGTGACTGATGATCCATTTAGCGTAATGTTAATTGGATCATTTGCAGCTTTGTTTCCAAACTGAATGAAATAGATTTTATCAGTGTTCAAGGTAAGTTTGTTAGTCATCATCCAGGCAGATATTTTCTGTAATTCAGCATTGACTGTGTTTGCTAGTATGACTGCGTTTGGGTGGGAAAATACATATGTAGTGTCATCTGCAAATAATATGGGTTTGAGTAGCTGTAATGCATTTGGTAGATCATTGATGTAGATGAGAAAGAGGAGTGGTCCAAGGATGCTTCCTTGTGGGACTCCTACTGTGATTGGTTGGGTGGAGGAGTTTGCATCATTTGCATACACATATTGAGTTCTGTTACTAAGGTATGACTTTAGGTAGTTGAGGGAGTGGCCTCTGATACCATAGTGCATTAATTTGGAGTACAGTAGTTCATGGTCAACTGTATTGAAAGCTTTATGTAAATCAATGAAAATGCCCAACGGGATTTCTTTCTTTTCAAGTGCGGTATATATTAGTTCTAGTATGTGTATGATAGCGTCATTTGTGCTTTTATTATTTCTGAATCCAAACTGACAAGGGTTTAATATGTTGTGTGAAACGAGGTAGGAATAGATCCGTCTATGAATTAATTTTTCAAAGATTTTAGAGAGCAGTGATAAGTTAGATATTGGTCTATAGTTATTCAAGTCAGCTTGGTCACCTCCTTTATGGGTCAGAGTGACCCTCGCTATTTTGAGGATTGTTGGGAAGGTAGATGATTCAATGCATTTGTTAAAAAGCGTTGCAATAATTGGTGACAATACTTGAGAAGCTTTTTTGTATATAAAAGCAGGCAAGTTGTTTGTCTCCTGCCTTGTTTTTAAGGGTGTTTATGATGAGCATAACTTCAGTGGGGTTGGTTGGAGCTAGGAATAGCATATTTGGGTAGGTTCCTATGAGGTAGTCTGATGGACAGGTGTTTGTGCTTGGTATTTTGTTTGCTAGATTTTTTCCTATGGTGGAGAAGAAAACATTAAGTCTGTTTGCTGTTTCGGTTGGAGTGAGTAGGGGTTCATCTGATTTTGTTAGTTTGGTTGCTTTGTTTTTGGATAACTTTTTAGTTCCAAGAATTTCAGATAGAGTTTTACAGTTTTTTTTTCATATCACCTTTGATGTTATGTAATCTATTTTCATAATACAATTTTTTTGACCTTATCAGGCTGGTAAGTGCTGACGAGTAATTTCTCGACCGTTCTCTAGTTATTTGACCCATTCTATACTGTTTTTCATATTTGTGCTTTGTGTTAATGGATTTGAGGATGCTTGGTGTTAGCCAGGGATTATTCAGTCTCTTTGCTGTGATCTGTTTAGTTTTTCTGGGGCAATGTCTGTTGTAGAGACATTGGGCTTTGTTTTAGAAAATTATTTATACATTCATTCATATCTGTATATGTTTCAAGCTCATTTTGCCAATCAATGTTATTCATAGCTGCTATAAAGTTGTTAACTGCTGTCTCGTTATGTAGTCTGAAGGTTACTTTAGTATTGTAACATTTTTAGTATATTTTTATATGTTTATACAATGGTGTACTGTATATTGTAATAAACAGAATAGAGGAACTCAGTTTTAATATAGTACATTATTTATTCAGAGAGCCCTTCGTAAGTCCGAGTCATCAGTAAGTGAGTACGTCGCTAAGTGAGGAGAGACTGTAATACATGAATGGGTAGTTTCTTGTGCTCGATCAGTAGAACAAACAGCTTACCAGTGAATTAGCTAAGAATGTGGTTGAGTGGAGCAATGAGATTGACTTAAAATAGGACTCAAAGTGGGCAAAATTGCTGTTGCATAAATTGTTCCCAGACCACTAGCTTTGTGCCTGTGTAATTCCATACATTTTCCATAAAGTTTTTTACTTTTGGTGTATATCTAGAAAGGGTTTGGGGGTCAACGCCCCCGTATCTCAGTCTGAGACCAGGCCTAATGGTGGATCAGGGTCTGATCAACCAGGCTGTTACTTTTGGCCACATGCAAACTAACGTACAAACCACAGCCTGGCTGGTTAGGTACTGACTTTAAGTGCCTGTCCAGTGCCTTTTTGAAGACAGCCAGGGGGGCTATTGGTAATCCCCCTTATGTATGCTGGGGGGCAGTTGAACAATCTTGGGCCCCTGACACCTATTATGTTGTCTTTCAGTGTACTTGTGATGCCCCTGCTTTTCATTGGGGGAATATTGCATCTTCTGCTGAATCTTTTGCTTTCATAAGGAGTGATTTTTGTGTGCAAGTTTGATACTAATTCCTCTAGGATTTTCCAAGTGCATATTATCATGTATCTCTCTCTCCTGCATTCCAGGGAATACATATCAAGGGACTTCAACCATTCCCAGTAATTTAGGTGCCTTGTACTACCATTTCAGTTTTTTTTTTTTTTTTATTATTATTATTATTATTTTAAGATACTGGAGTGGATACTGGACAGTGAAAGGATTAAAGATGCAGTGTTAAACAGTTTTGTATTATGATAGCTCAGTTAAGATTGATTGTAAAGAGAGTGCCATATAGTAACCTTTCTGTACATGGTATTTGTGTTTATTCTTAGATGCCACGTTCACGGCGTCATCGTTCAAGCACTGAACGTAGCCGCAGCCGCACCAGGGATCGGGATCGAGACCGAAGACGGAGGCGGTTGGAGGATTCACAGAGTTACTCATCGAAACATCGTAGTAGATCATCGCGCACTAGAGGGTGAGTGTTGCTGATACTTTTTTCTTAAGCGTTTGGTTATTTTTAGGACTACCATCTTAACATTTTGGTTAACTTGTGGTAAAAGTTTAAGCAGAATGTTAATGGCCAAGATAAACCCAGTACAGTTTACCTTCACTTGATGACATAGGTAGGGAATGAAGGAATGGTTTGTTAGGCAAAAAAAATACTTTAAGAAAATCTCATTTTCTCGTAAAAGCCTGTCTTATAGAGTAGTTTGAGATGCGGATGGGAAAAGTAGTAATGTGCATCTGTTTATTTTTTCAGTGATGAAATTTAAAACATGTACTCACCAGAGATGGATCCATTGTTTGTTAGATGCATAGTGGTGTTATATCCCTGTTTAATGAGCTCATAACCCTCCCTCCCCAAATATATATGAAAAAATTTCAGATTTTGATTGTATGAGAGAGGAATGATGATGCGTTACAGGTACAGTGACCCTTAGGCCATCACAACAGTTCAACTCTACAGTAATGAAACCACAATGTGGTACTTCGCTCAATATTTTGATAACTTTCATAGTTTTAGGTGGTGAAACATGTCGAAGACATAAATAAAATTGTGGAACTTGCTAAAGTGCCTAATTTAGATGTTGAAGTGGAATGTGTCAAGGGAGAGCTAACTAACGAAGATTTAATAAAGCTGGAAGTGCAGCAGCACTTGGAAGGGGAAAGAATGGAAGAAGTGCAAAAGGGGTTAGCTGGTATGCTCTGGAAAGTGAATGCAGCTGTATTAAAACTAGAGGGTATGGACCTGAATGTTGAATGGTTCACAAGAATAGAATGGCAAATGGATGAACTTTTACAAAGCTATAATGAAATTTATGAAGAAAAAAAAAGAAAATGACGAAGTCATTGTCATAAAACTGGGGGTATAGCAGCTTTATGCCTCTACTAAACAATGGGCCTATCTCTGAAGAATGGGGAGTGAAGTACAGTACCATACGTAATATATTACTACTACTATTAGACATGATCAGGCCCTCTCCCAAGGTGATAAACAGTTTATATATCCTGTAAAACTGTTACCTTATTTTCCTTGGATTTAACTAATGCTGATGTTATGAATGAAAAGAAGTTGGATGTCCTTGCCCTAAGCGAAACAAAGCTGAAGGGGGTAGGGGAATTTCGGTGGGGGGAAATAAATGGGATTAAATCTGGAGTATCTGAGAGAGTTAGAGGAAAGGAAGGGGTAGCAGTAATGTTGAAGGATCAGTTATGGAAGGAGAAAAGAGAATATGAATGTGTAAATTCAAGAATTATGTGGATTAAAGAAAAGGTTGGATGCGAAAAGTGGGTCATAATAAGCGTGTATGCACCTGGAGAAGAGAGGAATGCAGAGGAGAGAGAGAGATTTTGGGAGATGTTAAGTGAATGTATAGGAGCCTTTGAACCAAGTGAGAGAGTAATTGTGGTAGGGGACCTGAATGCTAAAGTAGGAGAAACTTTTAGAGAGGGTGTGGTAGGTAAGTTTGGGGTGCCAGGTGTAAATGATAATGGGAGCCCTTTGATTGAACTTTGTATAGAAAGGGGTTTAGTTATAGGTAATACATATTTTAAGAAAAAGAGGATAAGTATACAAGATATGATGTTGGGCGAAATGACAGTAGTTTGTTGGATTATGTATTGGTAGATAAAAGACTGTTGAGTAGACTTGAGGATGTACATGTTTATAGAGGGGCCACAGATATATCAGATCACTTTCTAGTTGTAGCTACACTGAGAGTAAAAGGTAGATGGGATACAAGGAGAATAGAAGCATCAGGGAAGAGAGAGGTGAAGGTTTATAAACTAAAAGAGGAGGCAGTTAGGGTAAGATATAAACAGCTATTGGAGGATAGATGGGCTAATGAGAGCATAGGCAGTGGGGTCGTAGAGGTATGGGGTAGGTTTAAAAATGTAGTGTTAGTGTTCAGCAGAAGTTTGTGGTTACAGGAAAGTGGGTGCGGGAGGGAAGAGGAGTGATTGGTGGAATGATGTAAAGAGAGTAGTAAGGGAGAAAAAGTTAGCATATGAGAAGTTTTTACAAAGTAGAAGTGATGCAAGGAGGGAAGAGTATATGGAGAAAAAGAGAGTGGTGAAGCAATGTAAAAAGAGAGCAAATGAGAGAGTGGGTGAGATGTTATCAACAAATTTTGTTGAAAATAAGAAAAAGTTTTGGAGTGAGATTAACAAGTTAAGGAAGCCTAGAGAACAAATGGATTTGTCAGTTAAAAATAGGAGAGGAGAGTTATTAAATGGAGAGTTAGAGGTATTGGGAAGATGGAGGGAATATTTTGAGGAATTGTTAAATGTTGATGAAGATAGGGAAGCTGTGATTTCATGTATAGGGCAAGGAGGAATAACATCTTGTAGGAGTGAGGAAGAGCCAGTTGTGAGTGTGGGGGAAGTTCGTGAGGCAGTAGGTAAAATGAAAGGGGGTAAGGCAGCCGGGATTGATGGGATAAAGATAGAAATGTTAAAAGCAGGTGGGGATATAGTTTTGGAGTGGTTGGTGCAATTATTTAATAAATGTATGGAAGAAGGTAAGGTACCTAGGGATTGGCAGAGAGCATGCATAGTTCCTTTGTATAAAGGCAAAGGAGACAAAAGAGAGTGTAAAAATTATAGGGGGATAAGCCTGTTGAGTATACCTGGTAAAGTGTATGGTAGAGTTATTATTGAAAGAATTAAGAATAAGACAGAGAATAGGATAGCAGATGAACAAGGAGGCTTTAGGAAAGGTAGGGGGTGTGTGGACCAGGTGTTTACAGTGAAACATATAAGTGAACAGTATTTAGATAAGGCTAAAGAGGTCTTTGTGGCATTTATGGATTTGGAAAAGGCGTATGACAGGGTGGATAGGGGGGCAGTGTGGCAGATGTTGCAGGTGTATGGTGTAGGAGGTAGGTTACTGAAAGCAGTGAAGAGTTTTTACGAGGATAGTGAGGCTCAAGTTAGAGTATGTAGGAAAGAGGGAAATTATTTCCCAGTAAAAGTAGGCCTTAGACAAGGATGTGTGATGTCACCGTGGTTGTTTAATATATTTATAGATGGGGTTGTAAGAGAAGTAAATGTGAGGGTCTTGGCAAGAGGCGTGGAGTTAAAAGATAAAGAATCACACATAAAGTGGGAGTTGTCACAGTTGCTCTTTGCTGATGACACTGTGCTCTTGGGAGATTCTGAAGAGAAGTTGCAGAGATTGGTGGATGAATTTGGTAGGGTGTGCAAAAGAAGAAAATTAAAAGTGAATACAGGAAAGAGTAAGGTTATGAGGATAACAAAATGATTAGGTGATGAAAGATTGGATATGAGAGTGGAGGGAGAGAGTATGGAGGAGGTGAATGTATTCAGATATTTGGGAGTGGACGTGTCAGCGGATGGGTCTATGAAAGATGAGGTGAATCATAGAATTGATGAGGGGAAAAGGGTGAGTGGTGCACTTAGGAGTCTGTGGAGACAAAGAACTTTTTCCTTGGAGGCAAAGAGGGGAATGTATGAGAGTATAGTTTTACCAACGCTCTTATATGGGTTTGAAGCATGGGTGATGAATGTTGCAGCGAGGAGAAGGCTGGAGGCAGTGGAGATGTCATGTCTGAGGGCAATGTGTGGTGTGAATATAATGCAGAGAATTCGTAGTTTGGAAGTTAGGAGGAGGTGCGGGATTACCAAAACTGTTGTCCAGAAGGCTGAGTAAGGGTTGTTGAGGTGGTTCGGACATGTAGAGAGAATGGAGTGAAACAGAGTGACTTCAAGAGTGTATCAGTCTGTAGTGGAAGGAAGGCGGGGTAGGGGTCGGCCTAGGAAAGGTTGGAGGGAGGGGGTAAAGGAGGTTTTGTGTGCGAGGGGCTTGGACTTCCAGCAGGCATGCGTGAGCGTGTTTGATAGGAGTGAATGGAGACAAATGGTTTTTAATACTTGACGTGCTGTTGGAGTGTGAGCAAAGTAACATTTATGAAGGGGTTCAGGGAAACCGGCAGGCCGGACTTGAGTCCTGGAGATGGGAAGTACAGTGTCTGCACTCTGAAGGAGGGGTGTTAATGTTGCAGTTTAAAAACTGTAGTGTAAAGCACCCTTCTGGCAAGACAGTGATGGAGTGAATGATGGTGAAAGTTTTTCTTTTTCGGGCCACCCTGCCTTGGTGGGAATCGGCCAGTGTGATGATAAAAAAAAAATAATTAACTAATGCTGCATAGAGTATGAAAACTATGTTGCCTGTGTTGACTGCTGATGCATGAAATTGGTTTGGTCCCATTTCTTGAGATCTATAAAGTAAGGTTCCTGAAAGTGGCACATTGTTCAAGTTTGTTAAGCGAATTAAAGAAAATATGAAAAACTAGGATTATGTTCTTGGTGCCTTTACAAATGTCAAGCAGATATTTTTAGTTTTTGTAATTAGTTGTTTGTAGTGAGGTGTACATAATAAAAATACAGTTCATGTAGATAAAAGAGGTAACAAATTTTTTTTTTTTTACTTTAAATTCTGGTTGTTGTTTGTGTGTATTGATGATCTTGGAAGGTGTCCAGAGGAATGGCACAGCCTTACTTGGCCAAGGTGGATAGGATAGTTGTGGATCTTGGACTTGTGTCTTTGCAGAGTTATTAGATGATGGTTGTACTGGAATACTAAGGTTTTTTTTGTATCGTGTGTATTTTACCTTGCAGTACTTTATACAGTTGATGAAAAGGCTTCAGAACAATGTTTCTAGATGTGTTGGGGTCCTCTTCAGTGAAACAGTTAGCAATTTAAGCAACAGTGGAACTGCTCATGTAACTTGTAGTGTTAAATTTTTATCTCCAGGTTTTTCTTCCTCATCCTTTTCTGTTTTCAGCCATTTTTCCATCTGGAAGGTGAGCTCCAACATTTCATGTGCAATTTTTATACCCTCATCATCATTTCTAAGAGTTCATTCATGTCTTTGGCTCCATATCTTCATAGTCCTTACATGGCAATCTCCTTGACAAATAAAAAAATTTCCTGGACTTGACTTTTTTTTGTTGAGGTGAAAACTCGAGAACTTTCTCACCACTCTTGGTCAGTTTTTCCCAGCCTGCATTTGTTGATTGGGGCACTTCATTCCATGCATTTTTTAAGTTACAGGGTGCTATCAGAAAGTTCCTAGACTGCTCCTGCAAAAAATTATGTAAGCTTATTTAATCACCTAGTTGAAGTTGTCTCCTTGAAGTAACTTGCTTTAGGAGGCTATTCACTGATCCCAGCGCCTCTGCTTCTTCTCGAAACATTTCTGGAACTTCTTTCAGTCAGAATGTTCTGATCTGGCCCATAAAAAATCTGACAGCACTTATCATACTCAACTGACATTTGCCCTTCTTTGAATCTAGAAAACCATTCAACACACTGTCTGACTCATTGCCTTGTTGCCAAATGCTTGCTGAAGCATTTTAAGAGTTTTACTGAACTTGAAACAATTTCACACTTTCTTTTAAAGATTCCATTCTGTTACACAAAAAATTACTACAACTCACTGGCATGACAAAATATGCTCCTGTAACCTCAACAGAATGATCAACTGCACTGAAGCACTCCATGCTACTTCACAAAAGAATGTACCATGCAATGTAATCTATGCTGCTGCTATATTTCACCCAGAAAGCACGTGAAAGTTAGAGTATGGATACTTTTTAATAGCATCTCTTATTACATCTGCAGTGTTAAATATAGTATATCAGAACTCTGGCACTCCAAGTTCTGGGTCGGTGTCTTTTGCTGCAAGGAGTTCCTTCACCTTAAATGCCCTACTAACTCCTTGATCCAGTGGTAATATCAAAGATGCTTCATTTGGTAGTAAACACACAACCTTCAGAGGTGGGTTAACATCCTGCAAATGTTCAGGATGATTGAGAATCTTCGACCCTGGGAGCAAGTTTGCGAGCAAGGGTTGCAACACTGAAAGGATTAATATCATGTAGCTGATTGTGCAGTTTGAACCTGTGGAACCAGCCAGGCCAAAATATACACTATTCTGGCTTTCCTTGGTCATCACACACTTTTATAAGAGGCTAGGGGGCTCTCCTTAATCATAAGGAAATTAAGTGGTGAGCCATTTTTTATTTTCTGCACAACCTACTCTTATTAATTTTACTGCTAGGAGGCTCTCCTTAATCATAAGGAAATTAAGTGGTGAGCCATTTTTTATTTTCTGCACAACCTACTCTTATTAATTTTACTGTCTTATTTAGCTATTGTGATGTTTGTGACATAAAGGTCACAACCTGAGTTAGGTAATCACACAAGCTCTTATCTTCTCGTTCTTTGTAATGGTACAAATTGTTACTTTCTTGGAACCTAAAGGCTCATACCATGTCCATCACACGTGGACCCTTTTTAAGCTTATGTATTTAAAAAAAAAAAACATTCTTACTTATCTTGACACCATAATCACTCATATTCCTCTTTGGTGCTATGGTTACTGCACGGATACAAATAGACTGAAGAAAAGATAAAAATCAGTTGTGTAACACATGGCTGAGTTTGGTATGGCATGCATGTATATAGAGCTGGCAGCATGGAGAGTTGTTTACATAGTGAGCCAAGGCTTCCTTCATAAAAACAATGACTGTTCCTGTTGGCTTCCTTCCAGATAGAGGGGCACTACTCAAAATTAGGTGGCAAAATTTTATTAGTGTTGCTCAATCATGTTACTCATTGGTCTGCTATACTGCAGCTTGTATATGTATTTTGTAAAGTTTCTTTTAAATTATATTGCTCAGGTCTGATCTCCATACTACAGAATGGATACAGAGGCATTGGAGAATTCAGAGAGAAGGATGGTGAAGTGATCATACTTATCTGAACCCTTTCCTTCAGAGATAGGCTGAAGATGCAGAATTAGACCTTTCTGAAAGACACAGAATTACCAGGAGGGGGGGGGGAGATATGATTGGGGTGTACAGCTTGGAAACTGGAATAAATAAAGGAGATGTAAATCACATACTGAAAGTATCTAAGAAAAGACTTGCAGCAGTGCACTAAAGTTGGACGAATTTAGATTTAGAAAGGATAGAGGGAGGTACAGGTTTAGCCATAGGATTCCAGATAAGTGGAACAAACTCTGAGGCAGCATCTTAAGAGACGAGAATTTTTGGTCACTTTAACCCTTTCAGGATCGCCAGGCCCTCTCCGAGACTTGTTCTCAGGGTCGCCCAAATTTCAGAAAAAAAAAAAATTCTCATGAAAAGATAGAGAATCTTTTCCCGATCATAATGACACCAAAAGTATGAAATTTGATGGAAAACTTAGGGAATTATGCTCTCATAAAGTTAGCGGTCTCGACAATGTTTACGCATTGGCGATTTTGCCCACTTTGAGCTCTATTTTCTGCCAATTCCAGTGTACTAGTCGACAGAAATCATAACTATTTCGCAAGAACTCCATTTTTTCTATCGAATGAGTACAAGAAACCACCCATTTACCGATTTCAACTATCCAATAAAGTGGTCAGAATTTAGCAATTTTGCCAATTTCACACAAACTTCAAAAGATGCCAATTTCTGAATAGGGTCCAGAATAAGCAAGAAAGACATTCCTGGCACTAAAATAACAAGTTCTCTGTTCGTTAGCCACATCCCCAGGCCCCTCTTATATTTCTTTGGCTTTCCACTTTGAATTTTTATTCTTACAAAAAATAGAAGATTTACTGTTATGCAGACAACTGCATTAGTGTAGAAATGGTATAAATAATATCAGCGCACTTGTGAAAGAACATTAGACTCACCAGTTGACGTGTATTGGACGCTTGGCATGATTTGTTCACTTTTGAACTTTGGTAAAAATCGAACATTTCTGTTACTTTGAGCTCAATGTAAAACCAGTCAAAATCATCTCAATTTCTGTAATATATCTTCCATTCTATAAAATGAGACCAGGAAAACTAGAGTACAACCATAAATACCATACGAAAATGCAGTGCAAAGTCGCTGTTTTAATCCAAAAACACTGTCAAAGTTTTTTTTTTTCCTCATTACGCACTGTGTGCTGCAGGATTTTTTTTATACTGCGCAGACTGACCACATAGACCCATTCTTTCATATGTTGGCCTACCAGCTTTCTCTCACTAGATTTGAGGGCGCTAGAATTTAGGCGTACTACTACGTCGAAAACCCTGGGGCGTAAGACGTACTAGTACGGCCGAAACCCTGAAAGGGTTAAATATAGGCTCATCATACGAGTGGGTGAGAGTTGGACTTGCCTAGTATGGGGCAATAAACCTGCTGAAGTGTTCCTTCATTCTTGTGTTCTTAAATGGTATGTTAGGTGGGCATAGATAATAGAAAAACTATTTGAATCTTCAGTGTTGTCATATACTTGATTGCAGGACATAGTTCATGTTTCTTTTTCAGAATTTTGCTCTGTTTCTTTTTTTCATCTTTGGTTTATGACCCTCCTTCAAATACTGCCTCAATTTTTAGTGTGTAAAAGTATTTAGAATTTTATGCTATTTTCTGAATGGTTTTTGGTTCCTTTTGTATTTCTTCCATCTGGTGTGACCATTTTAGTTTCTGCTCTATATCTTGATTGCCTGTGTATATCTTTCCTTTTGCTGTGGCATCTGCTTGGGTTTAAAAAATTCAATAAAAATTCAATGCTATAATTAGATCCATTTATAATTAATAGAATTTGGGAAGAATTTAATAATACACTGGACAAATAATTTTTAAATTTTCTTGGGTAGAATAGTTTGTGGGGTGAGTTGTGCAAAGGACCTATCCAAGTTGGGTCGGCGCGCGTCAGGTGTTTAACCGTTGTGGGATCTGATAGTGAGGTGCTGGCCAGACCCCTTATATAGCTTCCTTGGATGCTTTACTTTCATAGTTCCTTGATAATGTGAGTAGTCACGAAAGTGCTTGGAATTTCTCTATTCTTTCAGAGTGGTTGTTTTGCATACATATATATATATATATATATATATATATATATATATATATATATATATATATATATATATATACTATATATATACTATATATATATACTATATATATATACTATATACATATACTATATACTATATATATATACTATATATATATACTATATACTATATATATACTATATATATATATATATATATATATATATATATATATATATATATATATACTATATGTAATATAAAATAATATATATATATATATATATATATATATATATATATATATATATATATATATATATATATATATATATATATATATATATATATATATATATATATATATATATATACATGTATATATTTATTCTTCACACCGGCCGTATCCCACCGAGGCGGGGTGGCCCAAAAGGAAAAACGAAAGTTTCTCCTTTTACATTTAGTAATATATACAGGAGAAGGGGTTACTAGCCCCTTTCTCCCGGCATTTTAGTCGCCTCTTACAACACGCATGGCTTATGGAGGAAGAATTCTGTTCCACTTCCCCATGGAGGTAAGAGGAAATAAACTAGAACAAGAACTAGAAAGAAAATAGAAGAAAACCCAAAGGGGTGTGTATATATGTGCTTGTACATGTATGTGTAGTGTGACCTAAGTGTAAGTAGCAAGACATACCTGAAATCTTGCATGTGTATGAGACAGAAAAAAAAAAGACATCAGCAATCCTACCATCATGTAAAACAATTACAGGCTTCCGTTTTACACTCACTTGGCAGGACGGTAGTACCTCCCTGGGCAGTTGCTGTCTACCAACCTACTACCTAGAATATATATATACCTACCATCCAACTTACGACCGAGTTTGGTTCCAAGAAACCGGTTGTAAGTCGAAATGGTTGTAAGTTGAACTTTACTACTGAATATAAACACATTTTTGTAATGACTTTAATTTATTGTTTTATTTTGGTATTTCATGTTTTACTTTACTTTTTATGTTGTTAGTACTGTATTTCATACTGGAAGGTTTAGGATAAACACTGTGTACAACACAAATAGTTGTTTATTTCCCAGAAATTTGGCATAAAAAACACAGTCGTAAGTCAAGTGGTCGTAAGTCGAGCAGGTCGCAAGTCGGATGGTAAGTAAGTAAGTAAGTAAGTAAGTAAGTTTATTCAGGTATACACAAATACAGTTACATAGAATTATCATACATAGCAGCATATGTGTAGAGAACCTAGGATAACCCAAAAAAGTCAGACAGAGTGACTTATTTCCATTGGGGTCCTTTTACCTTATTATTATAGTATAAAGGTTATAATATTTTCTTATTATTCTACAATAAAGATAACATCTTATCATACTAAAAAGACTATCTGCTACACCAAGGTCATTAAGACTATCTACAATACGAGGGTCATTACTAGGAATAAGGTAAAATTTACACGTATGTTAGCTAAAAAATAGAAAATCATTCCCCTCCCTTTCTGTAGCTACATTCATCAGACACCTTTTGGCACTCTTCTTGAACTGGTTCATACTATGACTGGCTTTGACATGTGCGGGTAGTCTGTTCCATTCCTTTATTGCTGTACAATAAAAGGTGTTTGAAGCCTGGCCACTGACTGTGGGTACTACAAAGTTGTGCTCTCTCCCCCTAGTACTATGATTGCTTTGGTTCCCAACCTTGACAAAATTGACAGCAAGATATTCTGGACATTGTTTGTGAGCAATTTTATAAACATGATTTAGCTTCAGTTGTTTTACTCTGTCTTCAACATTCAGCATATCCAACTGCTGTAATTCTTCCTGGCCTACATGTTCTCTTGGTCCCAGCCCCAGGATGAATCTTACGATTTTGTTCTGGGTGATTTGCAGTCTATCTTTCAGTTTTATTGTCAAGGCAGAGTACCAAGAAGAGCAAGCGTAATCCATATGGCATTGTATAAGGGCTAGACATAGGGTCCTGCGAGCCTCAGTAGGTAGACACTGTGCTTGTCTATACAGGAACTTCAGTTTGGCATTTGCTTTCTTTACTACACTGTTCCCTATCAATTCTCCTGACATGCATGGGTCAAAGGGGATTCCCAAATATTTTACTGATGAAACCAAAGTGATGGGCTCCCCATTACATTGAACATTAAAATTATTTACCCTTCTCAGTTTATGTTTCGTGCCAAAGAGAATGGCTTCAGTTTTCCCTAGGTGTAATGATAGTTTGTTGTCTTCTAACCATTTGCTGCAGGACTCCAGTTCCAGTGTTAAAACATTAGCAATATCTTGTGGGTCTTTACCTGACACTAACAGAGCACTGTCATCTGCATACAGTAGGAGTTTGCACTTGACACTGATAGGCATATCATTGACATAACATAAGAATAATAAGGGACCCAGAATACTACCTTGGGGAACTCCACATGTTATCGGCAGGGGTTCTGATTCTGTTTTGTTGATTTTGACTATTTGTCTCCTGTTGCTAAGGTAGGACTTAAACCAGTCTACAGAACCTATACCAATAGCTTGAAGTTTATTACATAATATATTGTGGTTGACAGTATCGAAGGCCTTTTGCAGGTCTAAGGTTACCATGCCTATGAGGTTCCCCTTTGACATTTCAGTTCTCAGGTAATCCATCAGATTAATAAGGGAGGTGTCGGTTGAGTAGGATCTTCTAAAGCCCGATTGATAGCTATGGAGAATGTTGTTGTCATTAAGGTACTTAACTACTTGAGAATACACCGCCCTCTCTAGAATTTTAGATATTATACTGAGTATACTAACAGGCCTATAGTTGCTTACATCAGACCTACTATTTTTCTTGAAGATAGGAGTGACTCTGGCCTCCTTGAACCCCTCCGGTACTGTATTAGTGGTGATTGATAGATTTATTATGTGAGCAATAGGGATTGACAGTTCAGAAGCACCATCTTTTAGGAACTTAGACGGGATGTTATCAGGGCCTGTGCTCTTAGTTGGGTTTAACCTGCTTAGTTCTTTTTGAATAAAGTCAGGAGATACACTTACTAGTTGACAACTGTTTGGGGTTACCCCTTTATTGGTATAGTATGTTTGAAACTTATCAGAGTCTGTGTTAAAGGTATTTGATGCAGCTGGTAGTTTACTTACTAGTGTTGATGCAACAGATGTGTAGTAGGAATTAAAGCAATTTGCCACCTTAGATGTTTCGTGGCATACCTCATTATCGATAGTGAGTACTATGTTAGACCTATCTACTGGTAGGTGTGTATATATATGTATGTATAATATATATATATTTTTTTTCAACAAGTCGGCCGTCTCCCACCGAGGCAGGGTGATCCAAAAAAGAAAGAAAATCCCCTAAAAGAAAATACTTTCATCATCATTCAACACTTTCACCACACTCACACATTATCACTGTTTTTGCAGAGGTGCTCAGAATACAACAGTTTAGAAGCATATACGTATAAAGATACACAACATATCCCTCCAAACTGCCAATATCCCAAACCCCTCCTTTAAAGTGCAGGCATTGTACTTCCCATTTCCAGGACTCAAGTCCGACTATATGAAAATAACCGGTTTCCCTGAATCCCTTCACTAAATATTACCCTGCTCACTCTCCAACAGATCGTCAGGTCCCAAGTATCATTCATCTCCATTCACTCCTATCTAACACGCTCACACACGCTTGCTGGAAGTCCAAGCCCCTCGCCCACAAAAGCTCCTTTACCCCCTCTCTCCAACCCTTTTGAGGACGACCCCTACCCCTCCTTCCTTCCCCTATAGATTTATATGCTTTCCATGTCATTCTACTTTGATCCATTCTCTCTAAATGACCAAACCACCTCAACAACCCCTTTTCTGCCCTCTGACTAATGCTTTTATTAACTCCACACCTTCTCCTAATTTCCACACTCCGAATTTTCTGCATAATATTTACACCACACATTGCCCTTAGACAGGACATCTCCTCTGCCTCCATCCGTCTCCTCGCTGCTGCATTTACCACCCAAGCTTCACATCCATATAAGAGTGTTGGTATCACTATACTTTCATACATTACCTTCTTTGCCTCCATAGATAGCGTTTTTTGACTCCACATATACCTCAACGACCACTCACCTTTTTTCCCTCATCAATTCTGTGATTAACCTCATCCTTCATAAATCCATCCGCCGACACGTCAACTCCCAAGTATCTGAAAACATTCACTTCGTCCATACTCCTCCTCCCCAATTTGATATCCAATTTTTCTTTATCTAAATCATTTGATACCCTCATCACCTTACTCTTTTCTATGTTCACTTTCAACTTTCTACCTTTACACACATTCCCAAACTCATCCACTAACCTTTGCAATTTTTCTTTAGAATCTCCCATAAGCACAGTATCATCGGCAAAAAGTAACTGTGTCAATTCCCATTTTGAATTTGATTCCCCATAATTTAATCCCACCCCTCTCCCGAACACCCTAGCATTTACTTCTTTCACAACCCCATCTATAAATATATTAAACAACCATGGTGACATTACACATCCCTGTCTAAGACCTACTTTTACTGGGAAGTATTCTCCCTCTCTTCTACATACCCTAACCTGAGCCTCACTATCCTCAAAGAAACTCTTAACAGCATTTAGTAACTTACCACCTATTCCATATACTTGCAACATCTGCCACATTGCTCCTCTATCCACTCTATCATATGCCTTTTCTAAATCCATAAATGCAATAAAAACTTCCCTACCTTTATCTAAATACTGTTCACATATATGCTTCAATGTAGACACTTGATCTACACATCCCCTACCCACTCTGAAGCCTCCCTGCTCATCCGCAATCCTACATTCTGTCTTGCCTCTAATTCTTTCAGTTATAACCCTACCGTATACTTTTCCTGGTATACTCAATAAACTTATTCCTCTATAATTTTTACAATCTCTTTTGTCCCCTTTCTTTTTATATAAAGGGATTATACATGCTCTCTGCCAATCCCTAGGTACCTTCCCCTCTTTCATACATTTATTAAACAAAAGTACCAACCACTCCAACACTATATCCCCCCCTGCTTTTAACATTTCTGTCATGATCCCATCAGTTCCAGCTGCTTTACCCCCTTTCATTCTACATAATGCCTCACGTACCTCCACCACACTTACATTCTGCTCTTCTTCACTCCTAAAAGATGGTATACCTCCCTGGCCAGTGCATGAAATTACTGCCTCCCTTTCTTCCTCAACATTTAAAAGTTCCTCAAAATATTCTCGCCATCTACCTAATACCTCCCTCTCCCCATCTACTAACTCCCCTACTCTGTTTTTAACTGACAAATCCATACTTTCCCTAGGCTTTCTTAACTTGTTTAACTCATTCCAAAATTTTTTCTTATTTTCATTAAAATGTATATATATATATAAACACACACACACACACACATATGCACACACACACACACACACACACACACACACACACACACACACACACACACACACACACACACACACACACACACACACACACACACACACACGGGCAAAAGGGACTACTTAGTAGGAACAATCCAGTCTGAGGGACATAAGGTGATAATTGCAGTAATGTACAACCCACCACAGAACTGCAGGAGGCCAAGAGAAGAATACGATGAGAGCAACAGAGCAATGATCGACACACTAGCCGAGGTGGCCAGGAGAGCACACATGGGGGGAGCAAAGTTACTAGTTATGGGTGATTTCAGTCACAAGGAGATTGACTGGGAAAACCTGGAGCCCCATGGGGGTCCCGAAACATAGAGCCAAGATGATGGATGTGGTACTGGAAAACCTCATGCATCAACATGTTAGAGACACTACCAGAGAGAGAGGAGAGGATGAACCAGCAAGGCTGGACCTTGTATTCACCTTGAGTAGTTCTGACATCGAGGATATGTATGAAAGGCCCCTGGTAGCTAGTGATCATGTGGTTCTGTGCTTCGACTACATAGTTGAGCTCCAAGTGGAGAGAGTAGCAGGAATAGGCTGGGAAAGACCAAACTACAAAAGGGGGAACTACTCAGGCATGAGGAACTTCCTTCAAGACATTCAGTGGGAGAGGGAACTGACAGGAAAACCAGTACAAGAAATGATGGACTATGTGGCAACAAAATGCAAGGAGGCAGAGGAGAGGTTTGTTCCCAAGGGAAACAGAAATAATGGGAAGAACAGAACGAGTCCTTGGTTCACCCAAAGGTGTAGGGAGGCAAAAACTAGGTGTACTAGAGAATGGAAAAGGTACAGAAGACAGAGAACTCAGGAAAATAAAGAAATCAGCCGAAGAGCCAGAAATGAATATGCACAGATAAGAAGGGAGGCTCAGAGACAATATGAAAATGACATAGCATCAAAAGTGAAGACTGACCCGAAGCTTTTGTACAGCCACATCAGGAGGAAAACAACAGTCAAGGACCAGGTAATCAGACTGAGGAAGGGTGATGGGGAATTCACAAGAAACGACCAAGAGATATGTCAGGAGCTCAACACAAGATTTAAAGAGGTATTTACAGTGGAAACCAGTAGGACTCCAGGAAATGAGAAGAGGGGGGCACACCAGCAAGTGCTGATGAGGTACATATAACCAAGGAGGAGGTGAAGAAGCTGCTATGCGAACTTGACACCTCGAAGGCGGTGGGACCAGACAACATCTCTCCATGGGTCCTTAAAGAGGGAGCAGAGATGTTGTGTGAGCCATTAACAAAGATCTTCAACACATCATTTGAAACAGGGCAACTCCCTGAGGTATGGAAAATGGCAAATGTAGTCTCAATTTTTAAAAAGGGAGACAGACATGAGGCACTAAACTACAGACCTGTATCACTAACGTGTATAGTATGCAAGGTCATGGAGAAGATCATCAGGAGGAGAGTGGTGGGGCACCTGGAAAGAAACAAGTGTATAATTGACAACCAGCACGGTTTCAGGGAAGGAAAATCCTGTGTCACAAACCTACTAGAGTTTTATGACAAGGTGACAGAAGTAAGACAAGAGAGAGAGGGGTGGATCGACTGCATATTTTTGGACTGCAAGAAGGCCTTCGACACAGTTCCTCACAAGAGGTTACTGCAAAAGCTAGAGGATCAGGCACACACAACAGGAAAGGCACTGCAGTGGATCAGAGAATATCTGACAGGGAGGCAACAACGAGTCATGGTATGCGACGAGGTGTCAGAGTGGGCACCTTTGACAAGCGGGGTTCCACAGGGGTCAATCCTAGGACCTGTGCTGATCTTGGTATATGTGAACGACATAACGGAAGGGATAGACTCAGAAGTGTCCTTGTTTGCAGATGATGCGAAGTTAATGAGAAAAATCAAATCGGATGAGGATCAGGCAGGACTACAAAGAGACCTGGACAGGGTACAAGCCTGGTCCAGCGACTGGCTCCTTGAATTTAACCCTGCCAAATGCAAAGTCATGAAGATTGGGGAAGGGCAAAGAAGACCGCAGACACAATATAGTTTAGATGGCCAAAGACTGCAAACCTCACTCAAGGAAAAAGATCTGGGGGTGAGTATAACACCGAGCATATCTCCTGAGGTGCACATCAATCAGATAACTGCTGCAGCATACGGGCGCCTGGCAAACCTATGGATAGCGTTCCGATACCTCAGTAAGGATTCGTTTAAGACTCTGTATACCATTTACGTCAGGCCCATACTGGAGTATGCAGCACCAGTTTGGAATCCACACCTAGTCAAGCACATCAAGAAATTAGAGAAAGTGCAAAGGTTTGCAACAAGACTAGTCCCAGAGCTATGGGGATTGTCCTACGAAGAAAGGTTGAGGGAAATCGGCCTGACGACACTGGAGGACAGGAGGGTCAGGGGAGGCATGATAACGACATATAAAATACTGCGCGGAATAGACAAGGTGGACAAAGACGGGATGTTCCAGAGAAGGGACACAGACACAAGAGTTCACAATTGGAAGTTGAAGACTCAGATGAATCAAAGGGATGTTAGGAAGTATTTCTTCAGTCATAGAGTAGTCAGGCCGTGGAATAGCCTAGCAAGTGAAGTAGTGGAGGCAGGAACCATACATAGTTTTAAGAAGAGGTATGACAAAGCTCAGGAAGCAGAGAGAGAGAGGATCCAGTAGCGATCAGTGAAGAGGCGGGGCCAGGAGCTGAGTCTCGGCCCCTGCAACCACAATTAGGTGAGTACACACACACACACACACACACACACACACACACACACACACACACACACACACACACACACACACACACACACACACACACACACACACACACACACACACACATACACACACACACGTACACAGTGGAACCTCGCCTAATGAACGCATTGCATAACGTTAAATCTGCCTAGCGATACATTTTTAACACAAAAATTTTGCCTCGGCTAGTGCTAAAAAACTCGCTCAATGCGGTTCGTTCGAGACGCGTCCACGTGCGGCCTGAGTCCACCTCACTTGTTCCTTGGGTGCCAGTGTTTACAAGCCAGCCACCGCGGTCGCTTCCAAGCATACAATTGGAACATTTCATATAATCACAGCCTTTTTAGTGATTGCACCTGCAAAATAAGTCACCATGGGCCCCAAGAAAGCTTCTAGTGCCAACCCTTCAGCAAAAAGAGTGAGAATTACTATGGATATGAAGAAAGAGATTGCTAAGTATGAAAGTGGAGTGCGTGTCTCCGAGCTGGCCAGGTTGTACACAAAACCCCAATCCACCATCGCTACTATTGTGGCCAAGAAAACGGCAGTCAAGGAAGCTGTTCTTGCCAACGGTGCAACTTTGTTTTCGAAACAGAGATCGCAAGTGATAGAAGATGTTGAGAGATTATTATTGGTGTGGATAAATGAAAAACAGATAGCAGGAGATAGCATCTCTCAAGTGATCATATGTGAAAAGGCTAGGAAGTTGCATGACGATTTAATTAGAAAAATGCCTGCAACTAGTGATGTGAGTGAATTTAAGGCCAGCAAAGGTTGGTTTGAGAGATTTAAGAATCGTAGTGGCATACATAGTGTGATAAGGCATGGTGAGGCTGCCAGTTCAGACCACAAAGCGGCTGAAAAATATGTGCAGGAATTCAAGGAGTACATAGACAGTGAAGGACTGAAACCTGAACAAGTGTTTAATTGTTACAAAACAGGCCTGTTTTGGAAGAAAATGCGAAACAGGACGTACATTACTCAGGAGGAAAAGGCACTCCCAGGACATAAGCCTATGAAAGACAGGCTTACTCTGTTGATGTGTGCCAATGCTAGTGGTGATTGCAAAGTGAAGCCTTTATTGGTGTATCACTCTGAAACTCCCAGAGTGTTCAGGAAAAACAATGTCCTCAAGGCTAATTTGTGTGTGCTGTGGAGGGCAAACAGTAAGGCATGGGTCACTAGGGACTTTTTCTATGACTGGTTACACTATGTATTTGCCCCCACTGTGCAAAATTACCTAATTGAAAAGAAATTAGACCTTAAGTGCCTCCTGGTATTAGACAATGCTCCTGGTCATCCTTCAGATGTTGCAGAGCGACTTTCTGCGGAAATGAGCTTCATTAAGGTCAAGTTTTTGCCTTCTAATACCACTCCTCTCCTGCAGCCCATGGACCAGCAGGTCATTTCCAACTTCAAGAAACTGTACACAAAAGCTATGTTTGAAAGGTGCTTTGTAGTGACCTCAGAAACTCAATTGACTCTAAGAGAGTTTTGGAGAGATCACTTTAGCATCCTCAGTTGTGTAAACATTATAGGTAAGGCTTGGGAGGAAGTGACTAAGAGGACCTTGAACTCTGCTTGGAAGAAACTGTGACCAGAATGTGTAGACAAAAGGGATTTTGAAGGGTTTGAGGCTAACCCTGGGAATCCTATGCCAGTTGAGGAATCCATTGTGGCATTGGGGAAGTCCTTGGGGTTGGAGGTTAGTGGGGAGGATGTGGAAGAGTTGGTGGAGGAGGACAATGAAGAACTAACCAC
>NC_091374.1:10306200-10371200 GCF_038502225.1 Cherax quadricarinatus | reverse complement strand
GTGATAGTTATCGCTTTCTCCGTCATTACGTATTAAAATCATGTACAGTAGGGTAGCTGCATACTGCGGTCTATCAATGCTTTATATATGTATAAAAAAACACTTGCATAATCTAGATAATCTGCACTGTTCAGATAACAGTGCTGAAGGTACCTTGACCTGTTTTGTCAAACTAAAACTGAATGAATACGGGGTATTTGGCCACATTATCTTGTATGATAGTGCATTGGGAGGACGAAAGCTAACTGTGTGTACCTGCCACATTTCATCACAGGGTGGATTATAAAGAGGAAATAAAACTTGTGAACTCGTGCTGGGCAGGGCAGCTAAGATGCCTTCAAAAAAGTTTCACTACGAGGTTTTCATCAACTACGGCAGCGTTGAAGATATCGTAGAGTTATCTCCGTGAAGAGAAGGAGGTGAAAAAAATAGTAATAGTCATTCATCAATCAGCCTAATACGTTACGCCTCGGACTCTTCACTCCACACTTCCTCTTGTGCCTCCTGCCTCTTTCTCCTTGCCTATCTTTGTACTCCTTCCTCATCTTCCTCTTCACTCCGCCCTAACCTTTCTGCTTCCTCGTTCCTCATCTTTTTCTTAATCGTCTGTCACTTCCTTCTTTCATTTATCATATTTTTTTTTTCAAGTTCATCATCTTTTTCGTCATTTCTTTCATATTTGTCCTCATTCCTTTCCTTTTGCGGCCCCCCACCCCACATCTTTGGGTATTCTGGCGCCTAAGTTTTTTGAAAGCTTTATCCTTTTGTTGTGAGGTGCGGCCGAGGCTCTTGCTGGGAAATGAATGAATTGATAATTACGTTCTTGTTGCCTCTCCAATGTGTGTCAAGGGATTAGCCAGAGTCAAGTTGGGATTAACATATCTAGTTTCTTAATCAAGGTCTGTGTGGTCCATGTGTTAATCTCTCACTGTTTCTCTGCTCAAAGCTAACTAGTTAGTAAGGTGAGTTACTACTGTCTTGAAACGGAAGTCTTAAGCGTTTTGAACTGGTGAGATTATGTATGTATGTATGTATGTATGTATCTTTTAAAGTTGCTAGAAATACTTTTTACAATCCAAAAAGGGACAACCAGCCTTATTCAACTAAAAATATGTTGGTTCTCCCTTACCATGAAAACTTGGTTGATATGCCTTCTCTTCTTAAGACTTTTAATATTAAAGTTGTATTCAAAAATCTTGATACAGTAAAAAAACTTTTGATAAAGAATTCCCCCCAAAATGCTGATGGATGTGTCTATAAGATTCCTTGTAAAATTTGCGATAAAGTTTATTACGGTCAAACTGGTAAAAATCTCGAACTAAGATTAAAACAACATAAATATAGCATTAGAACTGGACAAGATTCCAATGCTCTATTTATTCATGTAAGAGATTTTAACCATCCAATTGATTTTCAAAAAGTTGAGAAAGTAGTATCAAGCAAGTCCATGGTCGACAGGAATATAATTGAATCTTGTTTCATAAAAAGCAGTTTTGACAATAATATGAATATTTCCTATGGTTTATATAAATTAGATCCATTTATAATTAATAGAATTTGGGAAGAATTTAATAATACACTGGACAAATAATCTTTAAAATTTCTTATTTCTTGGGTAGAGTGGTTTGTGGGGTGGGTTGTGCCAAGGATCCAATCAGGTGTTTAAACCGTTGTGGGATCTGATAGTGAGGTGCCGGCCAGACCCCTTATATAGCTTCCTTGGATGCTTTACTTTCATAGTTCCTTGATAATGTATAGTCACGAAAGCGCTTGGAATTTCTCTATATGGTTGTTTTATATATATATATATATATATATGTATATATATATATATATATATATGTATATATATATGTATATATATATGTATGTATATATATATATATGTATATATGTATATATGTATATATGTATATATATATATATGTATATATGTATATATGTATATATGTATATATATATATATATATATATGTATATATATATATGTATATATATATATATATGTATATATGTATATATATATATATCCATTCACAGACTATTTTGCTGTAATTTCTACCCACCTCCACACCCGTTGGCAACAACGTTGGTCTGATCTGCTACATTACAAATTGCATTCTATTAAACCAAGTATAGGTTTCTGGCCATCATCTTGTCATCAGTGTCGAGGTTGGGAGACTACTCTCTAGTCTTCCCATCGGCCACACAATTCTTTCTTACGGGTATCTCGTGGAGAGGTGCCCTGTTCCACTCTGTGAGATTTGTCAGGTTCCAATTTCTGTTAGCCACATTCTGTTGGACTGCCCACTCTATCAAGGAGCACGCAGAATTTACCTCCAACGTCGTCACCGCTCTACTGCCCTTAGTTTACCTTCCCTTCTTGCTTATGGACCCTCCTTTAACCCCGACCCACGTTAACTTTTTGACAGCAACTGATTTACTGCACAAACTCTGATGATGATGCCTCTAGCACTCCTCACAGCCCTTTCTACATCAATCTCTTGTTACCCTGTACTCCTGCACCATCCACCGCACTCCATGACCTAATAAATCCCTCTCCCTCTTGCTACCCAATACGCCTGCACCCTTCCCTGCCCTGCTGGGCTGTATGACCCTTGTAGGTTTAGAGGTTCTTTTTTATTGAATTAACTCGAATAAGGAAGATGACCAGCAACCTTTATTTTAAGTAAGTACATATAATAAAACTGCTTTACAATAAGATTTTGGCACCCACAGCAAAAAATCAACACACAAATTCTTACAATTAAGGTTCACCAGCGTTTAGGGTTTGAGACAGCTCGGAAGATGCATTCTCTAATTTCTATATACATTCTGTATACATTTATCTTTGTTTTCCTTTATAGTTTTTATTTCTATACTCTTGTATATCATTTCCAGTTTGAGGGCTGGTCTGACAACGGACTGAAGATCCCAGGAATTAACAAATATTAAAATAGTCTATTATTCAGAAGCTTTCACAGATAGCCTCAATAAGGACTAGCCTCAATAAGGACAGAAAGGCTTCTGGTTTTGATGAATTATCCACATACGCAGCACCTGGGTGTCTATTTTGAAGATGTTTTGCCGTTCAGTTCCGAGTTTATAAACTTGTAGGTTTCTGTTACTATTGATGAATCTGAAGCATAGGCAGAACAATTGGCACTAAAGTGTCACTCCAGTGCATTAGTTGAAAGCATCGTCACAGTGGGCGGGACCCACTATTGGAGGTAGGTCATGTCCAAGAGTTGGACCATAGGTTAGCAGACAGGTTGTTTAAGATATCCTCTGTCAAGATTCCATTGGTATACACCGCCGACAAGAGGTTTAACACAGACCTAACCTTTGTTCCAAACGCTTGAGCATGAATGGGTCCAGCCCACATGTGACGATGCCCTCAATTGCTGCGCCTCATCTGACTGCAGTATTTAAGTGTCCATCTTCTTGCCTATTCTTCAGATTAATCAAGACTAAACAAGTGAACAACTTCAAGGCTGAGGAACTGATTACTTCATCTTTTACTGTACACAGTTTATAAGTTCTGTATTGAATTTAAAAAATATATACGCGGGTGTTACATGTGCGTAATTCTTCTTCATCTCGGTATTGTATGCCATTGTTGGGCTGTTTCTGATCTTGTTTTCTCCCTCTGTATATCTACCCATTGTCCTACCCATCCATCTCTTCAGTGACTCATAGCTCTTCCCCTACTCACCTTGTCGAAAAGTTAATCTGGTTTGAAAGGCAGATATTAAAGCGATACATAATCAGACAAAGAGAAAGCCTTTATTACATCAAAGTTTTGCCTAGTAAGGGCTTTATGAGGTTTGAGTGGAGGCATGATCTCAGTGGAAGTGATTTAATCTGGATGGTGATTATTTCATTGGTTCTGCGTGTCGCGCCCTTCAAGGGAGGTTCCTTGATCCTGGTGAGGGGATCTTGATCAAGGGAATTGGATCTGTTCTCCTTGTTCCTAAATTAAGCCTGATTACCATCCATCCCCGCACAACGTTCATAATCCCTACGGGTTTAGCCCCCCCCCCTTCCATAATTTCAGGGCAGGGTAAGTGACACGAGGTGAGAAAATACCGTATTTGTTGTTCCGTGTTCAGGTACTGTATAAATTCTTTGATGCTATGCCTAGATATTTTTGTGGTTTTTTTATTAGGCTTCATAATTGTGACCTTGACACATCGATCTGGTATCTGTAACCTTTACCTTTGATATAGCTTTGAGGTTAGAGAGTTTTTAGCTGAAAGGCTTGTCTGGTGCTTGCCTAGTCAGCCATCACAGCCTGGCTGATCAGGCACTTGGCGGATATACTTGCCTGGTTTCCTCATGAAGATTTCTTCGCTTGCTCCAGGAGTGTTTCTGATATCTTCTGGCAAGATGAAGAGTCTGGGACCACGGGTTCTGTTATGGAGCCCGCGGTGCCCATTAGGAAAACATTGTATCAGTGTTTTAGGTACATATTCATACAAATCAGCTGAGGATAACTCGTTTAAGAGCATCAAAAAGTCTTACGTTGATTTGGCTACTCTTGGCAAATATGGTGGTACTGTTCTGTTTTTTTTTTTTCTTTCAGAATTGTCGCATGTTAAACATAGATTTCTCCTCTTTAAGTGTGCGAGCGTGCACATATACATATTGTGTAATTAGCACTTCAATTCTAGGCAATATCACACACAGACATAGTTTTCGATCCACCCCCATTCCCTCCACTTTTGGAGTATTTGTCAGCAGATACAAAAAGGGGGAGAGTAAAACTGTTTATATAGGAATAAAGAGTAGACTTCAGGTGAAGTTCACGGTCGGAGTGGACAGGTTTAACAGTAGAAATGTAGGCGGGCGGAACAAACTCCCTGATGTTATTTGGAGGAAGGAGCAGTATTCTATGAGGCACTACCATGCCGTCAAATGAGGATGAAATGGAAACCTGATAAAATTAGTATAACAGGTAAATCTTACAAACATTTAACTTTTGTTCTGTATACACATACTTTGTCTTTCCTACTTGCTGCTTAACAGTTTTTATTCCTCTAATATTTATTCTTTCCGACACAGGAGGCCTGGTCTGAGACCGGGCCGTGGGTAAGAATCCTCAGAATCACTTATAGCCACCCATTTTCCACTACCACCCCCTCCTCTCCCACTGTAGCCTCGCATTCCCGCTGTTTCCTCTCCGCCAGTTTATTTCCTTGTTACTCTTTTCCCCCTTCTGGTGTGGCCTCGTGATGTGTATGAAGGGCGGGTTGGTGTAGCTTCATCACGACCACCAGGTGAGCACCACCAGATAAGGCGTGATAATAAGGTCACCTGCCAGTGTCTGGCGTTAGTGCTCTACACGTACCTTAACTCACCGCTTGCGGCTGTTTTTAACATTGTGTGATATTAGTATGTCTTATGTTTTATGTGTGTGTGTGCTTTTTTTTTTTTTGAGGGGGGGCCTGACTTTGGATGTTCTAATGTCTGCTTTGTATATACTTGGACAAGAACGCTGAGTGATGATCTACTACGCCAACGCGCTCTTCACATTTTATAACATTTTACCAGCGCCTGCTCCATATTCATAGCAGAAAGATAAATTAGTCTTGCCACCTCTGCTCCACCATTACCAACTCTCTCCAGAGCCTCAGCCTAAAGCTGTGATATTTAGGCACAAAATCATTAAAATTTCGGTGATGCTGAAGTATTGATGGTATGCAACAACTTACAACAGAGAAACATAAAAGAATTGGTTATAATTAGATATGTTCCTAATTTCAATATTATATAAGTGTAGAACCTCTATATTGTAAAAGTTCCTTTGTAAATGTGACGAACCGTTCATGAAGATCATGCAACATATAATTGGCAGCATATAATTGGCCAACTTGATGACTCCCTGAGTAACAAAAAAGGCACAATACCGTGACTGCAGCAATACACAAATAACCCGCACATAGAAGAGAGGAGCTTAGGACGACGTTTCGGTCCGACCGAAACGGCGTAAGCTCCTCTCTTCTATGTGCGGGTTATTTGTGTATAGACTCCCTGAGTGTGCGCACGCACACTCAGGGAGTCATTAATCATGGGCCAGTAGGCCTACTGTAGTGCTTTTCTTGTAAGCTCTGTTTTTCTCCTGTATGTAACAATATATTTGCATGTATAAGGGCTTCTTCCCCGCTGATTTTATATCGCTTGAGGAGGGTTTTTAGTTGGACGGAAAATATTCGCGTAATTACTGTAGTTAAATGTGGTTTATTCTTGCATACAATATCATCTATCTAGTCAAGCGTAATATACAAAAAGTGTGTAAAATTTAGGGATTCAAGTATACTTGATGTAATGCACAGGTGTCGTGCAGCCTCAATGACCCTCATGTAGGTGATACCTGGAGGTTATTCCGGAGATCAACGCCCCCGCGGCCCGGTCCATGACCAGGCCTCCCGATGGATCAGGGCCTGATCAACTAGGCTGTTACTGCTGGCCGCACGCAGTCCAACGTACGAGCCACAGCCCGGCTGATCCGGCACTGACTTTAGGTATCTGTCCAGCTCTCTCTTGAAGGCAGCCAGGGGTTTATTGGCAATTCCCCTAATGCTTGCTGGGAGGCTGTTGAACAGTTTTGGGCCCCGGACACTTATGGTGTTTTCCCTTAGTGTACCAATGGCGCCCCTACTTTTTATTGGGGGCATTTTGCATCGCCTGCCCAGTCTTTTACTTTCGTAGGGAGTGATTTCTGTGTGCAGATTTGGGACCATTCCTTCCAAGATTTTCCAAGTGTAGATTATGATATATCTCTCCCTCCTGCGTTCCAACGAGTACAAGTCAAGTGCTTCCAAGCGTTCCCAGTAGTTAAGGTGCTTGACAGAACTTATACGTGCAGTAAAGGATCTCTGTAAACTCTCTAGATCTGCGATTTCACCTGCCTAGAGAGAACAAGTGATTTGAAAAGAATCATCATGGGCTTGGCATCTCTCGTTTTGAAAGTTCTCATTATCCACCCTATCATTTTCTTTGCACGTGCGATCGTGGCACTGTTGTGATCCTTGAAAGTGAGATCCTCAGACATTACTACTCCCAGGTCCCTTACATTAGTTTTCCTCTCTATTGTATGGCCGGAGTCAGTAGTATACTCTGTTCTAGTTATTATCTCCTCCAGTTTTCCATAACGGAGTAGTTGGAATTTGTCCTCATTGAACATCATATTGTTTACCGTTGCCCATTGGAAAACTTTGTTTATATCTTCTTGGAGATTAACCGCGTCCTCAGCAGATGACGGCCTCATGCAGATCCTAGTATCATCCGCAAAGGATGATACGGTGCTGTGGTGTATATCTCTTGTTTATGTCTGATATGAGGATAAGGAATAAGATGGGGGCGAGTACTGTGCCTTGTGGAACAGAGCTCTTCACTATGGCAGCCTCCGATTTAACTCTGTTGACCACTACTCTTTGTGTTCGATTTGTTAGGAAGTTGAAGATCCATCTCCCCACTTTCCCAGTTATTCCTTTAGCACGTATTTTATGGGCTATTACGCCATGATCGCATTTGTCAAATGCTTTTGCAAAGTCTGTGTATATTACATCTGCATTCTGATTTTCTTCCAGTGCATCCAAGGCCATGTCATAGTGATCCATAGGCTTTAAGCCTAATAAAACAGCCAACATTTTGTCTGCTTTGGTACAATTTTTGTAGAAACTACCATTTTGCGGCTCCCAGCCCACTTTTTCTCCTCGGTCACAAACTTAATTGCTGAAAACAAAATAAGTGGCATCATATAGCCTAAGTTTTTAATTCCATGGGTATTAAACTTGTCGCGTGTTTTCCTTTATTTTATTGGTGTTATTGAACATTTGTAACACAAAAATGTTGATTTTTAAATTTCATGCTATGGATATGAGCTCTTGTATGAACATGGATGTAATTGTTTTTATTTTTTTGTTCTTGAGTTTAAGAACCAGGTGGTTGAGGTAAGAGTGGACAGGTAGTCACCTGGTGAGTAACTTTTCGCTTTGTTTTGATACTCGGACCATTTTTTTTTTCCCTGGTTGATTAGTTGTACTCCCTCGCTCTCTCTGGTTCACTTGTTTCATCTCCCTTTCTTGCTCCCTAAAATTTTTGTGGATGATGAGGAATTGCGACTGTTGAGAATCTTGATAAAAGTGGCGATCTTATGGTGCTAATGTAATGGCTCCGTGTGTGGTAATGGTGATAATGTGAAGACACCCGTAGTGTTAATGTGATATTCCCTGTGTGGACACTGCTAGGCTAGTGATAATTGGCAAGTGTGGGCGGGGTTCCATGTCACCAGTGTGAGGGGAGGGTGTGGGATACGTGCACTGTGTGCTCTTTGTTCCTCCTCCTCCTCCTCTTGTTTGAAACCGCGGCAAATCTTCTCACATTTTTTACTGGTGTATCAGCACATAACAGAATTTTAGATATTGTTGTATTTTATTCTCCATAGGTTGATAGACTGCAAACATCATGGTAGCTACTAACTTGGTCATCTGAGTGCGAAACGGAAGTCTGTTAGTAACGCTGTTTTTTTTTTTCTCTCTCGCGAGAACATGTAAGATGGCAGATTAAATCATAGACCATTACTTGGTCTACAGTTTTAATTTTGTGTTTGTAGTTTGTATTCCTCTATCATTTCTTGTACAATTTAGGAGGCTTGTCATAAGATCAGATCGTGGAGGCTATGAACTCCGGAACTCATCATATTGAGTGTATCCAATATCGTCAAGTTGATGACTAAGTGTAACATTTTAATAAGCATGTTTATTGCCAAAACGTTTCGCCTGCACGACCAGCTTGTTCAGTCTAATACAGGCGATTATAACACTATATACAGTAGTAATAGTAGTAGTGGTGGTGGTAGTAACAGCTTTGCCCAAAGCGGAGGCTTGCGGTCATACCTTATACTGGAGCAGAAGTGGGGTGTAACAGCTGGAGGTGGCGATACAGGTGAGCATGGCCCTCTTACAGAACAAGTCATGTTAAACTGTTGTTTAGCAAAGGCGTTGCAAAATGCTTTCTCTGTACTGTTTCTGTGACAGTTATCATATTTACGGTACGCAATAGCGACAAATTATTGCAACTTGGGGATGTTTATTGCCGAAACGTTTCGCCTGCACAGTTGACTTTTGGTCAAATGCAGAGAATATTAAGAAGTGGTTGGTAGGAGGTACCATAGTCTGAGGCTCGAGCCATCCTCAAAACCTAGAGATGGAACGATACCAAAATTTTTGCTGATACCTATATTCAGTTTTAGGCCGATACTGATGCTATCAAAATTGGCCGATAACACCGATACCAATACTTTGGCACACCCGTATCAGGATCCCTATAGAACCTTCCACCAAGCATTTGTCAGTGCTCCCGTGTAATGTTACAAGGAACACTCGCCAGGCGCAGCAACAACAACGTGGCCAGCAGGTTACATTCTCGGTCAAGGACCTTAGAAGCCATTCCTTCACCCCTTCTGCAGTAGGCATGTACACCTTAAGATGTTTAGGATGTTTTAGATCATTTGTAACTTATTTTTATATTAAATATATGTACTATGTTAGTGTCAGTGTAGAAAGTCATTAATGGTAACTTGTAAATACACTTCCTTGACCTGTTACTTCAGTATTGAGTAAGATCACCGTTTTGTATTACGAGCACTACTGATATATTAAATGTACTAAGGTACTTATTGCCTCTAAACAATAAATAAAATTTAATTAACTTTGTATAATTGAAATTTCACGTTCCTGAACATTTTATTTACTTACAATAAATTTTAGATTCACATGCTTATTAATGGTAAAACTGTACAGTAGAATTTAAATGTTAATAACCATATTACGACAGCATACATGTCTTGTCATGTATATATTTTAACCCTTTGTATGTTAATCAAGGTCCCACTATCAAAACATTTTATGAAAGATGTGTGTCACTATTTGTTCACGTCTTTTTTAAATCATGAAGCTGACAGATTTCATTACCCATTATGGCATATGATAGGGAAACAGCTGTATTGTGTTCCAATATAAGTATTTTATTGAAGAGATCAATCAGCCTTCGAAAATCTTGGCCTTCGATCAGTTTGTGCAGGTCAGTGGAGATGATGGATGCCACCCTGACACTGAGGCCTGAAGTCCGCGGTGGCCCTATTAATGCCGGGATTAACGTATGTTTAGAAGAATTGCCGCATCGTGGTCACTAAAATGAAGACCACGCATCGCAGCCACAAACGAATTGCAACGCTACGTCTGTTTAAGAATTCCTGTGCTGCAGCTATAAGGCCGTCATCAGGATTCCAGGCCACAGCCATAGGGCCATAACAATACCCCCAGTTTTACATTATCAGCATTTTCGGGAGGCACTGAACGAGACTTCATTCGATTAAAGAGGGTGTTCCTGACGAATCTTCAAAACAAGTCACATACTGCGGGTATATCCAATTTTGTTAAATAAAAAGAATATTGGTTCATGCACCACTCACCCACTGGACAAGCTAATTCCTACCTTTCCTAGTACGCCTGCCGCAACCCATCCTGGTTATATCCATTTTTTATTCTTTTGATGGACACGAGAGAAAGAGGATTTTAAAGTAGGCAGGAGGAAATAGGCAGTCTTTCTTGTTTTATATGGATGGGAGGGGGGGGGGGTTACCAACAAACCTTAGTCATCAAGAGGGAGCTTGACAGATTCCTCAGAACGGTTCCTGATCAAACTTAGTGCGGTGGGCACTAACAATTTGATCAATCAGGCCAGCACCCAGGGGAGCCTGGTCTGGGACTGGGCCGCGGAAGCGGTGACCTTTGGAACCAACTCCCAGTAAACTCCAGGTACGTGATGAATGGTTTGAAAAGATTGATGGACTGAACACATCGACTCCAGGTTGAGGGACTGATTACCTCATTCTCCTCCTCTCCTTACGCCTTCCTCTTTGTATTGGACTGATGAAGCCACTGTGTGGCGAAACGTTTCCTGAATAAAGATTTCCATATGCTGCATAAGTGTCTCAATCCTCAAACTCCAGGTACGTTTTGTGGCGAGGGAGGGGAATGATGAGAAAAGAACGAATTTAAATTAGTTTGAATGGTGTGTCGAGTATGAGATGTTTTTGGCCAAGTACATTGTGCACTCCAAGAAAACAATGCTCAGATGTTAGCTAAAAATGTTTAGACGAAACTTGAGATGCGTAACTTTGTTATGATAGGCTTAGGTCAGGGTTCTGAGGCACTGTGTTTGCTTGAAGACGAGATCGTTTGTGTTGTTGGGATCATATTTGTTATTGAGATCAGCAAGTGTAGAGTGATGGGTGTGGTGGTAAGCTGCCAGCCACGCTGCCATGCCCGTGCCCATGTCAATGTTTGCACAAAGCTAGGACACTACTGTTTCTCGCGCTCCCGCTTTTTTTTTTCTGATTTTCTTGCTCTCGCACTTTGCTTCGCCTTTTCCTTTTTTTTTTTTTAACCCCTCTCCCCCCCACTCGTTAATGTCGTACATTATAAAGTTGGCTAGTGGTATAATGAGGTTAGTGCTTGCCTAGGACCACACCCCACCCTCCAGCTTTGGTAGTAGTTGCCTGAGGAAGTTCCGAATGTACACACCTGAATGTGCAAGTACTGTTTGTTGTCTGTCATACTTGGCCCCGGAGATCAGCACGAAAAAATATGATGCTACAGTATGTAATGTGATTTGCAACCTGGAGGATCTAATAGTGAAAATTACTAAGGGAGGGGGGTTATCTACACGGTATACTTTTTTGTGCCCATGTGTGTTGTCAAACCCATTGTAAAACAATGTTTGTATGCTATGTTCGCATAATCTAAATAAAAGTTATGGAGCTTCAGGAAGAGATCGCCTCTAAAATCGCAAAAGAAATAATGGAAATAGCATTGGATAATGACAAAAGCAAATAGACTGGATGAGGTGCAAGTTTTTTACCTTTTTTTTGAGGGGGGAGATGGGGCTTAATTAGATAAAATTGACGGACAAATGTCTAATGAACGTTTTAAGATATGAATAACCGAAGTGTAATGAACACTTGTCAGTGCTCAGTAATAACCCTCATGAAAGTTAAGACACAAGTGCAACATTTGGATATCTTTATTGTAGACGTTTCGCCATCCAGTGGCTTTATCAATACAGATTCTAGGACATAATTAGAGAACCCACTGGTGATAAATCACCAGTGGGTTCTCGCAACTATCAAGCTGTCAGCACTTGCCTGATGATAAAGGTATTTATTGTTTATATAATGTTACTATAAGGGATAAACATTGTGTTTGTAGTTGATGCAAATCCTCTTTGTAATCAGTAAAAGGTACATAAATACAACGTGTGGCGACAGTGTTCCTCCCATCTTTTATAAGTTTATCGTATAATTTTAGCATCCTTTCAAAGAGATCTCCCAGCATTTCTTTTCATTGTTTAGTATGGGGAGTGCAGTGAGGCGAAAAAATGAGGGAACAAGACTACTGTGATATGACGAAGGAAAAGTATGGAATGAGAAAGGAAAGTTTTTTTTCCGCTTTCGTCCTAGGATTTACAAGGCGGGTAATAATTGTGCTCTATATGGGATATGGGGGATTGATGTTGAGAGATGGAGTGATGCGGGTTTTTGAAGAAGAGGAATGGAGATACGGATGTTACAGCCCATCCCCCCCTTCCTGGAGTTGCAAAGGTGAGGTATGAAGAGGATGGTGTCGGTGGGTTTGGAGCCAGCGGCGCACTAGTGGTTACATCTCTCCCAAAACCATCACCTTCCCTCTGGCTCTCTAGGGACCAAGTATGTGGATGAGGATGTGGGCAGTAATTGTAGGGTGTGCCCTAACAATGTGGTAATTTGGTTGGACAGAGCTGCTGCTGCTTGCACCTCTAGATGCTTGTCCTTGCTAGTGCAGGTGGTGGGTTGGGCTGCTCAGAGCACTCCAGTTAACGGATCTAAACTTGATACCTCCTCCTGCCCCTTCTCGTAGATGACGCCAACCCAAGTTTTGTGATGGGCGACTAAAATAGAAATGGGTGTAACTTGCTGAAGCGTGTTATTAGTTTGACAGAATTGCTGTGGGATCTCCTTCGTGTTTGTCTGGTATTTATTGTTTAAGCTAATTAAAACTTTATTCCCGTAGTCTATATTAATTCAGACAGATATGACAAATTAATGTATACCAAAAATAAGAAAAGGCACAATACCGTGACTGGAACGATACACAAATAACCCGCACACAGAAGAGAGGAGCTTACGACGACGTTTCGGTCCGAAACGTCGTCGTAAGCTCCTCTCTTCTATGTGCGGGTTATTTGTGTAATATATACCAAGCACTGCCAAGAGAGATTCAGTCTCTTCGTTTTGTAATCTAAAACGTGCCATCATAAACAAGTAGAAGTGAAGCTATTAATGCTGCTGAACACACCTGTTGTAGTGTTAAACTTACTCTATTTCGAGGGTGACTTCAGGTTACAAACTCGTTTAGAATGTGTGTGTGTGTGTGTGTGTGTGTGTGGATGATCTCGAGTGGGTGAAGCTAGCTCAGTCTTAAGCATCAAACGAATATTTGAAGTGCTAAACCCGTGTAGCCATTCGTCTCCAGAATGTTTGGAGGTTACGATTCCTCCCCAAGTGCGAAAAACTCCCAGGATCATATTGTAGATTTTTTTTAAGCCCTAGTAACCAATGAGAACAGTGATGTGTAGTCATCTGTTTATTGGTGAACCTGGAATTATTGGTAGTCCATTTTTATTTTTTTTAATTTATCCTTGGGCTGCTTCATACAGTATCTGTTGCAGCATCGAACATTTTGCAGTATATACAGAATTCTAAGATTACCGCGGCGAAAAGTGGTAGATACCGTTTTTGGCCATATTCTAAAAGTATGAATTTTTAGACGGTTTCAAATCAAGGAATGCATTTTGGCCATTGCAAAGTCACCAGGAAGACTTCTAAGTTTATTAATAGCATCGCATTTATGGCAATATAACACTTGTATTTGCGAGTGTATATGTATTAAAATTTCATTTAATATTGTATAACGTTAGTCTTGCAAACTAATGAACTTTCAGTTTTTTTCACAAACGGGTAGCTGTTATTTAAAGAAAAATTACGGAATAGCTACAAAAATAAACGCAGTATAAACAAATATATGGCAGATGACTAGTCCCAAGGGCAGGTTTTAAGTGACGTTTGACGAAAATAATGATTGTAAAGCCAAGTGAAATGTAAAGGTCTATAGATTTGAAAACTGGTTATTCATCCGAGTAACTTACTGGGATCCACAAAGAGCACTGAAAAATAACTCCTAGCATCCAGAAAAAAGGCTGTCCCAGCATCAAGGATATCAGCTCGAGAAGCAGATTCTTTCTCCAGTATGGTTCTCGGTTCAGGGAAATTGTGTTTCTTGAAAGTTTGAGGGGTTTTATGTTATGACAGTGTCACAGCCTGTTATAACATGCATACTGCTAGTTGGAGACGTAGCCTAAATTGAATACTGATATATTGTGTATCAAATGTTCCATCTGAAGTTTAGCAGTTTTTTTTTATTACAGCACCAGTTCGTCAATAATATAAATACATCAGTATCATCACCGATACTGATGATAGTTTTTTTCCACCTATGGCTTTAAACCAGTGCCAGGCCAGCCTGCTGCGATTGCTGTGGAGGTCAGTGGGCTGCCAACAGCAACAGCCTGATTGAACAGGCGATGAACACACCTGGTCTCAGGCCGGGCTGCGAGGACAGAAAACTGGAAATAAGTTACAAGTATGTTAATACTTCGAGGTTAATTAATTGAAAGCTTCAGTGTATCAAACCAGTATCTTGCTGCTGTTCCATTTATCGCTTTGTAACTTATGGTGTATGCGAGGTGTTTTCCGCTCTTAAGTATTAAGATTGTCAATGTTGTCATCAGCAAAATGCAACTTTTTCGGTATTGATTCGAGATAAGACGATACCAACATTTTTGCCGATTCCTATACTCAGTTCAAGGCTAATACCGTTACAGATTCTATTTTTATCCTATAACCACTGATACTGTGGCACACCTGTGGTATCGATATTTAGTGGAAGAAATTTACTAATTGTCTGTGGTTCCAGTGCGTAATGCTTTATGCTAAAGCTGAATCTAGTTGTAATATTTACAGTTTAGTCCTGTGCATAATTGTTCTATGTATTTCTTTTAGTATTTAAGGAATTAGGCAAGCAAATATTCTTCATCATAATTGGAAAATTTTTTATCCTTTATTTGATAATTTATGGTATTTTGTTGGAATTCATGAAGTAACGTGAAGTGAAGAGACATTCACAGTCATGGTAAATAATATAATTTGTCATTGTAAAAAAAAAGGAGCATATATGATATTAAATTTTATAAATAAATCGATTCTCGTAGGATATTTTGGCAAACATTGTTTAAGAAGTTAGCTAATAAGAATTTGTACTATCAGTATTTGCTTAAATGTTAGACTCTTAATTGCTTGCACACTAAAGTGATGTACAAGGGACCTATCCCCGTTGGGGATAGTTTCCAGCCTCATTTCAGCAATACTAATTTCCTTATTTTAAGCTGTTAGGTTTCATAAAAACGTATCTTTTAATCACAAATAAACAAATTAAAAGAAATGCAGTGGAAAAGCGTAGCAGGAAAAATCTAGATTTGCACTATTTTCGTTGGTGGTGCACTATCAGCATGGGTTGAGGATGGTAGTCGTCGCCCAACCTCTTTCTCTGACTTTTTAACACATTGTGTGGTATAAACCTTGGTAATGGATGCCGTCAAATTGGCCTAGAAAGATGCATGAGCAGACACTAGGATATAATGGAAAATGTTTCGGTCCTGGGACCTTGATCACGTTTTCTAATATGTTCTAGTGTTTGCTCACGTGTCTTAATAAACCAACACACACACTGCTCTTACTGACCATTTAAGGGGTAATGGCCTCCCTCTATGCCAGAAGCCACACATTCATGTAATTCAGTTATTGATTGTTAATTATAACTATATGTAGATTTATGTTAACTTGGAATAAGTAATTTAAATAGTAAATAGTTTCGGTTTAAATCGTTAGAGATTGGCGCATTAGTTTCGTTCAGAACCAAACTTCGAAATTGAAAAAAAAAGTTTGGTGCTGGTATAGGTGGCTGTGAACTTGTGCAGCTGCTAACATCCTTAATAAATCACCCAGGCACGAGACTACACAACCGACACTTAACCATTTAATCTTTCTATTACAAGGCTTAAACTTGAGTATATTTTTTCCTCGTGTAGTTGTTGGTGGTTTGTATATTTCATGGTTTGTGTGTATACACACACACACACACACACACACACACACACACACACACACACGTATATTACCAAATTGGTCAATTAGCAAGAACTCATTTAAAATTAAGTCCTTTCCAAAATTTCCTCTTATACGTTTAAAGATGTATTTTTTCATTTATGTTTATGTAAAAAATGAATAATTTTGTACCAGAAGAACGTTAGACAACTTACATAACATTATAACAAGCTCAGTTTAATTTAACCTAATCCAGCTAAATATATTTTAGACGAGGTTACAAAAATGTATAATAAACAAACAAACAATGAAATACAAATTTTTCATTAGGTTCAGAATGATTTTTGCGAAATTATTGCAGACACAACTTTTCGTTTGCCTTATTCGGCAAGAAGAGCGTTGCTATTTAAGCCAAAATAGCAAGATTTTACCTATTCGGCACGACATATTTTATAAATACACATGCATTGAAGTATTTGCATGCATGTATACACACATGCAGAGAATAAATATTGTATTATTTTATTGAGAGCTAATGATTTCATAGACCCAAGTACTGTGTAAATGTTGTATTACAGCTTGCTACAGATCCAACACAGTTGCATGCGGACCATGAAAAAAAATCGTGCAGAAAATTGGTAACAACGTGGCTACGAGGGTAGAACCACCTGGAACCCGGTCAGTGGGAAGTACCGCGGTGTGTTGCAGGTGGTAGAGTGGTGTTCGTCGTGTCACTAGTCTCCTACCCATGATCATTCTCTTACTTCTCGGCAATATAAATTCAGTATCCTGTAAAAAAAAATTAGCGCTTTCGTTTTCCATCCCCACTTTCCGCTCCGCAGCTGGGACTAAAGACCAGGACTACTAAATTAGAAAGGAAATAAAGAAATAAGAAGTTAAATGCATATGCAGCATATGGGAATCTTTATTCAGGAAACTTTTCGCCACACAGTGGCTTCATCAGTCCAATACAAAGAGGAAGGCGTAAGGAGAGGAGGAGTATGAGGTAATCAGTCCCTCAGCCTGGAGTCGATGTGTTCAGTCCATCAATCTTGTAGAATGTACAGCATAGGGCCGTAGACGTGGCTTATATACTGTAGTGAGGTGAGGTGAAGCAGGCGGAGGCGGGGTCATAGTGGTACCATCCACTAGTCGAAGTAGGTCTTCGTCCAAAGGTTGAACAAGCGTTGAAGAATTCTTTGTAACAAGATTCCCATTATGCTGCAGTGTCTGACAGTTGTGATGAATGGTTTGAAAAACCGACAAGTTGAAGATTGAGACACTTATGCAGCATATGGGAATCTTTATTCAGGAAACTTTTCGCCACACAGTGGCTTCATCAGTCCAATACAAAGAGGAAGGCGTAAGGAGAGGAGGAGTATGAGGTAATCAGTCCCTCAGCCTGGAGTCGATGTGTTCAGTCCATCAATCTTGTAGAATGTACAGCATAGGGCCGTAGACGTGGCTTATATACTGTAGTGAGGTGAGGTGAAGCAGGCGGAGGCGGGGTCATAGTGGTACCATCCACTAGTCGAAGTAGGTCTTCGTCCAAAGGTTGAACAAGCGTTGAAGAATTCTTTGTAACAAGATTCCCATTATGCTGCAGTGTCTGACAGTTGTGATGAATGGTTTGAAAAACCGACAAGTTGAAGATTGAGACATATGCAGCATATGGGAATCTTTATTCAGGAAACTTTTCGCCACACAGTGGCTTCATCAGTCCAATACAAAGAGGAAGGCGTAAGGAGAGGAGGAGTATGAGGTAATCAGTCCCTCAGCCTGGAGTCGATGTGTTCAGTCCATCAATCTTGTAGAATGTACAGCATAGGGCCGTAGACGTGGCTTATATACTGTAGTGAGGTGAGGTGAAGCAGGCGGAGGCGGGGTCATAGTGGTACCATCCACTAGTCGAAGTAGGTCTTCGTCCAAAGGTTGAACAAGCGTTGAAGAATTCTTTGTAACAAGATCCCATGATGCTGCAGTGTCTGACAGTTGTGATGAATGGTTTGAAAAACCGACAAGTTGAAGATTGAGACACTTATGCAGCATATGGGAATCTTTATTCAGGAAACGACTCCAGGCTGAGGGACTGATTACCTCATACTCATCCTCTCCTTACGCCTTCCTCTTTGTATTGGACTGATGAAGCCACTGTGTGGCGAAACGTTTCCTGAATAAAGATTCCCATATGCTGCATAAGTGTCTCAATCTTCAACTTGTCGGTTTTTCAAACCATTCATCACAAGTTAAATGCAGTTGAGCAAAGATAATTGTTTACTGATTGAGTACAAGTTCGTAAGATTAACCTGTCTCTTACATGTTCATGAGACAGAGGATATAATCCTGCTTCTGTGTAAGAGGATAGTTCCTCCCAGGATGGTTGTCTATTATCCTACAGTCCATGTTGACAAGGTTGTTCTCTGCAGAAGTTTACTCGAATGTGTGTCTAGGGGCTGCTGTTTCTATCCCCGGAATAATCTTTGGATTACCACAGGAACAGAGTTTTGCCATTGTACTATGCTTTTGTCTCAAAGTACTGCATAGATTTTTAGGCCACAGGTAATATTTGGATAAGGTTTGCCCATCTATGCCCACACACCTACGTGAACTCAACATTGCTGAGGGTCGAGAGACTGCTCCTGGCCGCTCCACCTAGACTACTTTGATCGGTATCACGGATTATTTAGCATCGGGGCCTTCTCTGTTTCTGAAGTTGTGTGTAGAGCTTGCCTTCACTGTCTCGTCCACTTCATTCAACATTTCGACTACCCTGAGACCAAGGAAATACTTCCGTACATCTCTTTGGTTGATGTAACTTCAGCTTCCACATGTGCCCCTTTGATCCTATTTCTCCTAATTCATCTTGTGATTATGTGAGCTTTAATTATGTGCTCCATCCTCCAAGATTGTCAGCTTTTGTTCCTTAAGCCTTTCGTCATGATGCATTCGTCTCAGTTCTGGCATTAGCCTGGTTGCAAGCCTTTGGATCGTTTTTTTTTTTTGAGCAATACGTGATTGCTCAGGTGGTGGGCTCTGTTCACTCGAATATTGTCTAATGTGCGTGTATAGCTCTGAAGGAATTATTGTTAAAGTTCCTTCGGGATACTTTGTGTGTGTGTGTGTGTGTGTGTGTGTGTGTGTGTGTGTGTGTGTGTGTGTGTGTGTGTGTGTGTGTGAGTAATTGTTTATTTGTATTCAGCTGTTTAATTCTCATTTCTTTTATTTTCAGGTATGTACAATATTTTGTCATGACTGTAGCTGCTTCAGGCGGTAAGTATTGAACGTTACATTAGACTTGTATCGTTAAGATTGGTGGGTAAGATTTGCTGCCGAGTTGGATTTTATGCCTCGTTAAACTAAATATTACCTCAAGAGTGACTCGTATGGCATGCTGGGCAAATACCGCAGGGCTAGAGGTAAGTGAGCGAGACAGGGCTTGAGGTTAATGAGGGCGGTAGGAATAGAGCTAAGTAAGCGAGGCAGGGATAGAGGAAATTAACTGAAGCAGGGATAGAAGTGGTAAGCAAGGCTTGGTAGTGGCAGCCCTGCCACCTCTCGTCTCTATATGCATCCCTGATTACATGTACAGTACATAACCTGTGTTGGCTAGGAACCTTTGACTCTTTGGAGACTTCCCTTGCCAAGAACGTAGTAACCTACGCGGTCACCCATCCACTTATTGACAAACTTTAAGCTACTTATCCTGAATGAGCGATGTGCACATTAGCCGCCTGAAACTGCGGCTCTATTCTTCAGAATATGGGCGGGTAGTATATATCATGTGAACGGAGAACGCTGTACACAACTCTTGTAGACAGATTCTCGTGTATCTTTAATTATTAATATTATTATGATTTATTATGATTGTTATTATGATTTATTATTTTGAATATTTTAAAGACATCTGGACTTTTTAGAAGACATTTGGACTCTTGTCCGACTTGGCTATTTTGATTTGTACTTAAAAGGTTAAGGAGTCTAAAGTGGTTTATAATCTCCACAAGCTGTGTATCTTTATTGATGAATCTCACCAAGGAATCTTCAATTTAATATAGGCACGAGAACTGTGACTTGTATATTCAAACCAGAGAAGTGGAAATGTAGTGGTGTTTGTGGTCACAGTTTCTACGGCCAGCAGATTAAATCTCCACTTGTGTGGGGGTTTTAACATTGTTTTGCGATACTAGTGAAAGGTTCTTGATTCAAGGGATTAGAGCTACTCTGTTCCTCAGATGAACCCTGATTACCTTTTATTCCCCCAGGCCCTGAAGGACCTTAAGGGGCGTAGCGCTTTCTCATGAATTATATGGGTAGTATAATTTAAGCAGTGAATTATATTTACTGTCTTGGGGAAAAAGTTTGTGTAAAATGTGTTCAGGTGACTAATATGTAATCGGTTTCCAAGGCGACTTTCACCCTCGTAGCCCGTCCTGAGGTCTCTGTTTACATCAACCCAGCTGTTGGTGCTAGCGGACCGCATGGCCACAGTCAACCTACAGTAGCTAGTCAGGCATTTACAGATAGTGGTTCAGTTTCCTCTTAAAAGCTTGTACACTTGTTCCGGCATTACGAAATACTGGATAATGCGTGTCAATTTTTCATGACCTTAAATAGATTATTCAGATATACATAAAATATTTTTATTTGTTTATAATTCAAAAGTAAAGTGGTGTCGTTGTTAGGAGAGTATCCATTTATATATAGTCACATTTCCCTTTTATATTACTGACCTAATCTTAATGACACCATTGTCAACAACTTGCTGAAGAGAGTAGTGATCGAACCTTTGGCTAACCAGGCCTAAAACTAGCAATCTATTAGGCCAGCATGATACAGTGGATAGCGCACTGGCCTGTGTTAGCTTTAAAACTGGCTTACTTTTGGGGGGGGGGCGAACTGTCCTGCTGGTTCGTGAGGAGATGGAGTAAGAAATACACACATTGGATGTCTTGGAGGCGTATAATTAAGAGTCTCGAGAAGCCCGGGAGCCTGTCTTATCTAAGCTTACTGAGTGGACCGGGAGTGACTGAGAATGAACGCTGTGGCCTACGGCTCACGTGAGAATCTCGTGATGTCACAGCTAGCAAGGGAGCCTATTTATAAAGTAGATGGGATTATCCAAGTATACAACACAGTACACAGTAACACTACTGACAGAACCTCCCTCCCCTCCCCCACACACCGATTAGTGACCCATTGCATAAATTTGTTTATCATACCAGCCATTGGCACAGGCAGAGGTGGAAATGGCATTAAAATGCCGCATTAAATCCTTCCTTGACAGAAAACCTTTCTATTTGTCGTTTTAGGCGGGTGAGGAAAATTTAAGAGCGCCCCAACTGTGGCAGCCAGAGGGACGCAGATTGACGTTTAATAAAGTGGACCCCCCTTCCCCGTCCTCAAGGGAGGATCCATGGTGTATTTGAGAGGATCTTGATCCAACAAGGACCCTAGTGGGTTTAGCGCTTGGTTTTGATTATAGTAATTGATCCAGCAATTTGAGCCTACACTCCCTTTCCTTGGATTAAACATGATTACCCTCTTATTCCCCGAGCAGCTATATGGTCTGCGGAGGTCATGCAGCGGAATATAATTATTTTGTGGTGCTGTTGCAGGGAATGACAGCTGGTGGTAATCCGACACAGACACGTTAAGATCTTATTGGATCAAGTTGGATCTTCTTGGAACAGTACACAAATAACCCGCACATAGGAGAGAGAAGCTTACGAGGAAGTTTCCGTCCGACTTGGACTATTTGTAAAGCTTCACCCACAGTGGGGCTTTATCAAGTACTTGATAAAACACAGAATGGATGAAGCTTTATTAAGCATTTTGTTCCTCTACTTGGTGTCTTTAAATCAACATTGTCCACCAGTGGGGAGGTTATTTTTATTACGCTACTGCAGGTTGTGCCTTGTGAGCCCTGCTCTCTGAAGTATAGTATCGACGTGAGCCTAGATGCTGCTCAACTTTCTCGTGGCGCTGATGAAGGAGCACTTATCTTGTAGACTATGGACACGAACAACTGGGTTAAAACCAGAGCCACTGAAAAGGAAACGGAGAAGTTGATACCAATAACTGCCTTGTGAACGTAATTGGTTACTACTATTTATCGAGAGAAAAATAATTTATTAAAGTGAAATGACTTATTTCGCCGTTTATTGGAGTGTAACTAACAGGACAGTTATTCCTTAGTTAAATGTGCAACCTAGACTTTGTTAATATGTATGATGCACGTCTGGTGATTATGGATCTAGCAAGAAGTATCGTCATTGTAAGTTCCCAGTGTTATTGTTCAGCCCTTCATTATGTTAAGACACTCGGTGGAGAACACTTAGTAATAACGTTTTGCTTCGTGGTGAACGTTGACCTGTAAACGCTCGCAACAGGTCGAAACTATTATTAAATGATGATTTGCTCTTCATTTGTCTTATCACATTTAAGGTCAGTTCTGACATACAGAACAAAGCATCGTTAACCGTGTATCTTTCATGTAAAAAAATATATATATGCAAAGTTGTATTGTTATTAGTGTCAACTACTTTCAGGAGTTATTTGTATGTAGAACTCGTAAAATCGAAATGCTCATTAGCCTTGGAGAATTTAATGGGCGACATATCGGTGGTTATCCAACTGAGAAGACATGCAAAAACGCCTTGTTTCCATGGCAAAAAATTATCATACCTAGTGGAGGATCAGAGCAGGTTTCTTGGACCATATATTAGTGGGGGCGTTGTCTCCTAGTCGTCAGGCGATTTTAATAATATTTTGTTATACACAAGACGCTGGAAGCGTGCAGAATTAGTCATCATTATGATAGAAGACTCGGGGGATCATATTGAAGAGGGAAATGTACGTGAAAAAAAAGATCCAGATGAGCCACGGAGACGTATATTCGAGTAATAAGAAAGTGGAGCAGAAATATGAATTCCATTGGGGAGGCTGATACAGTACTACACAGCTTCAAAAACGAATGAGAGCAGAATACAACAGATATCGTGACAGATCACCTCAGCCACTCAGGCCGGTAAGCCAGTGGCTGCTTGTTGTTGCCACTATCAGCGAGTCAAATGACATCGAACGGGTCAATATTAAATCAGCAACCGCCTCATTTTTTTTTCTGAGTATAGGCACAACAGTCACCAAACATAATATAAAGTGGGAATAAGAGCTGAGGCTTGAAATCACCAAACTTTATAATTACATGTAGATAATTACACAGTAATTGCTGGTAGGAAGTTGTGAGGCGGCATGTTAGAAATATGCGAGTGTCTTGAGTTTGAAAACAGGATGCCATGATGCAAACATCAGCTGTTGTCCTGAACGGAAATGACACAGGCGGGACGTGATGAGCATTGTGCCACAAGGGCCACTTTTACTCTCACTTTCGGTGTTCGCAAATTTAGAGTAACTCACGTTGCCAAAACAGGAAGCTTAGCTGAACACCACAGAGTTTTAGAAAGTAATTGATGAAAGTTATCTATAAATGATAAATAATTTGAAGAATAATAGACATGGAACTGAGTCAGTAAAATCGACTAACGCAATTTTAGTCTGTTTTGATGGATCATTAGAAGTTATATTTTATAAAGTTTGTCTCTGTTTAATTCATTAGTATTCCTTGTTGTTCAGGAAGAGTCGGACAAAAGGCTGAACTTCCCTAAAAATATTTATAAAAAAAATCTATTATATATTTTCGTGAGTTCACATTTCCATTTCTTTACTTATATTGAAATTTGCTTAGCAACCTAACCTCACAAAAATTAATGTAATATAATTTAGTTTATTACCCAACATATCCTAGGATAGGAATTAACACAGTGAATTCTTACACTGCTGGTGTGGCAAAACGATCGTTGCATCGTAAGCCAGGATCTCTAAGTTGTGGCTAAACACCAAGAAAGGTACATCATGTGAACAAAAAAATAAAGGCACAATACCGTGACTGGAACAATACACAAATAACCCGCATATAAGAGAAAGACATGTGATGACCTTTCGGTCCGACTTGGGTCGTTAACTAGTCACACCGAAACGTCTTTAAGTTTTACTCATGTGTGCGGATTGTGTAGTGCATCGTATTGTAGAATTCTGTACAGTTTTGTTTATCATATAAGTTGAAGGATATTAACATAGTGGAGGATGTATGACAGTGATACACATACAGTACTTAGCTTACCTAATTATGCAGAAGAGTTGAATTTATTCATCCTTTGTACTATAGAAAGGTAAGTTAGTTTTAATTATTATATTGCATAATCTTTTCAGTAAAAGATTTAATGAAGGAGAGTCTAACATAGCAGTCCTTTCAAAGTTACAATACAAGCCAAGATAAGTTATGTACAATGAAGCAGATTATTTAGACATTTTGAGTGGTAAAATTTTGGAATTGTCTAGCAAAACAGCCGTTGAGTGAATGACACTGAACTTTTTTTTTTTTTTTGGGGGGGGGGGGGCACCCAGTAGCGGTGAGAGAGGCAGAAAAAGAAAATTGTACGTTTAGAAATGGGTTCTTCTTTACTTTAGATGTGCGACTTAATGTGCCGCCTTGAACCTTCCATAAATAACCTCTTCGTTTGGGCTCGGTGCTCTCATGGGATTGGATTCCATTTGTATACGTATATTATTCAGTAAGCAAATAGAGGGACAAGTACGAGTGAAATGTTGATTTATCAAGCGTGTGGAGTTTTGATCTCTGAAGATAAATGACCTTGGTGGTCACTGCAACACTAAACTTTTGGTTTGTTGAGTCCTTTTAGAGGATTCTCACAAACGAATTGGTGATCTTGTGCGGTTTTGGCAGTCATCCAGTTGATCTGTACTGACTTAAAAATGTATGTTAAAAATATAGTTTGTGTATTGATAGGTTTTACTTTTGTTTATTAAAACGGTATAATTTTTTTTTTAAATTTTGCACTAAAACTGATTTATCAACTGAGCTTAACTTCCCTTAAATTGACGAAGAGTAATTTACTTTTATCCTGCCTGACGTCTCTTGGATCAGCTTAATTGATACGCCAAGTTAACACATTTTGTCTTAAAGGCATAACAATGTAACACAGATTCCTCTGGGTAGCTGGTGTCAGCTACTCTCCTCTGGTCTTTCGCCAGTGTTGTCTTACCTAGGTTTCTTGGTTATCTAGTGAACACACTAGATAGGGACTCGTTAACATCTTGTTATATTTTATCGTTTTCGGTCATCTTTTTTCCAGAGCCATTGAATGTGAAGTAGTTATATTTTTAGTTAAGTAAAACTAATAACCTGATTTATCAGGGAATCCATAAAAAGGTCTGGCTCAGGCCGGGCTTCCATATGTTTTTGAGTATCTAGTTTTTGTACTCCAAGAGCCCGGCCCAAGGCCACGCTCGGCAGGTCAACCAGGCTGTTGCTGCTGGCGGCCCGCTGGCCCACATCCATCACATCACAGTTATTTGATCCGGAACCTGGTGAAGAAACCCCTCGAAACCGGTCACAGGCATGTCATAAGTAACGTAAACTCTGACAAAACTAGCAACAAAAGAATCATCCTAGGATGCATAACTAAGCAGTTCTCCCTTGTTTTGGGATGGGTTTGTAAAACAGAGCTGAGGTAAGCCAGCCAGCGATTGTTTGACGAGTTGACGCTCGCGTCAGGAACACTGCACAGAAATGGTATGGTGATACCGACAAGATGTGGAAAATGACAGATACACTTCAGGACATTTATTAAAGGAAGCATTACCTGTATGTAATAATTGTTATTAAAGGAAGCGTTACCTGTATGTATTACGAAGTTTCGCCACTCGTGGCGAAACTTCGTAATGATTACATACAGGTAAACGTGAAGCAAATGAAGTAAAAGTGCATGACGCAAATGAACTTCACCCTACAAAGGTGAACCAACCTGGTGACGTAACTATATGTAAACCAGCGAAGAAACTCGCTGGACAGGTTTTGGAAACATGCACTATCGAAGCAAACTCGTATATCATGTTTAAACTTATCTTAAGAGACAGAGGTGCAGGTTCGGCCACCCTACACTCAAGAACTGCTGTCACAAAATCTTAAGACAACGTTGACGTGGTCAGAGGGTTGTCTTGGAAAACCCAATGCAAGACAAGTTTGTGCTCCATATTAGGTTGGCGTCCATGCGGAGAGGATCGTATTTGTTTTAGGTGATGGTGTTAGTATATGTGATAGTGCGGCTTCTTGCGCAGTTTTGATGGCGGCTGCTGTAGTTGGTGGTAGTGATGACGGAGGGTGACAGTGTTGACGAGCAGTGATGGTGGTGGTGACGACATGTAGTGACAATGGCGGAGATGGCTGGCGACGATAGTATTGTTGTCATTGACAGAGTTGGTAACGGAGAGAAAGATAGCCTTCGCTCGTGGTCAGTGTTTGGGTGGTGATTCTTTTTATTCCTTGGATTAAACCGGTCATTGTTTGCATCCACATGACTCTTGCTTCCACTCATCAACCCATGTTTGACTGGTGACTTTTACTTCGTGATGCAGAGGCTCGTGTCTTTGATGATCCTACAATAGTTTATGGACGACCGTGTTATTTGTGGTCATTTTCTGTACTTAACTCAAGTACTGTGATCTTGTATTAAGCACAAAGGATGGTGGCCTTGTGCTGAGCACGGAGGGCGGCGACCTTGTGTTACACACGGAGGACGATGACTGTGGTAAGCACGGAGGATAGTGACCTTGATCGGTGAGTCAGAAATGACTGAGGGTTATGTTTTGGACTTGAGCGGGTGACCTTAATAGCTGTGCTACTCGTGGTGGTTGGGCCAGTCCAGTTACAACATTGTGGTTGGCGCTGAAGGTCAACTGTTGGCTGTTGCTAACTGATGTGCCACAACTCCCTGGGTGTGAGCTTTGATGCCCCGTACAACTCTAACGGGTGCACGCCCACCCAGTAAACGTATTCCCGGTATATTGTTGTCTCAAAAGCATGAATTACCACACTAACCATCCTCACGACCCTGATGCAGTACATACTCGACCATTTCAGTTGACTTTTTTTTTTTTATAATCACGGGAAGCGCTAACCCGGTAAGTCAGGCAGAGCGCCTGGGGGAGACAAGTGATGGGAAGGCAATCAGGTTTGATTCGAAGAAGGGACGGGTAGCTAAAATTCTTTGCATCTAGAGTCCACCAGCCGGACGGTGCCTGTACGAAAGGCTAGGGAAGCAGGTATTTTGACCAGAGTATGCTTGGTGTTCTATCATCAGTATTCCACATGCTGTGTAAAGTAAACCCACTGAAAAATAGGGGCGCCGTGGCACAATTAAGAGAACATAGTATCAACATCTATGGGTTCAGACTGTTTAAAACACTACCAGAAACATTTCTGGAACAAGTTTACCTGGAGTTTACCTGGAGAGAGTTCCGGGGGTCAACGCCCCCGCGGCCCGGTCTGTGACCAGGCCTCCTGGTGGATCAGAGCCTGATCAACCAGGCTGTTGCTGCTGGCTGCACGCAAACCAACGTACGAGCCACAGACCGGCTGATCAGGAACTGACTTTAGGTGCTTGTCCAGTGCCAGCTTGAAGACTGCCAGGGGTCTGTTGGTAATCCCCCTTATGTGTGCTGGGAGGCAGTTGAACAGTCTCGGGCCCCTGACACTTATTGTATGGTCTCTTAACGTGCTAGTGACACCCCTGCTTTTCATTGGGGGGATGGTGCATCGTCTGCCAAGTCTTTTGCTTTCGTAGTGAGTGATTTTCGTGTGCAAGTTCGGTACTAGTCCCTCTAGGATTTTCCAGGTGTATATAATCATGTATCTCTCCCTCCTGCGTTCCAGGGAATACAGGTTTAGGAACCTCAAGCGCTCCCAGTAATTGAGGTGTTTTATCTCCGTTATGCGCACCGTGAAAGTTCTCTGTACATTTTCTAGGTCGGCAATTTCACCTGCCTTGAAAGGTGCTGTTAGTGTGCAGCAATATTCCAGCCTAGATAGAACAAGTGACCTGAAGAGTGTCATCATGGGCTTGGCCTCCCTAGTTTTGAAGGTTCTCATTTTCCATCCTGTCATTTTTCTAGCAGATGCGATTGATACAATGTTATGGTCCTTGAAGGTGAGATCCTCCGACATGATCACTCCCAGGTCTTTGACCTGGGAGTTTTCATGAGGAAATTGGATACGTACCTCTCTCAGGTGCCAGATCAACCAGGCTGTGCTGACTGTAGGTCAGCGGGCCACCGACAGTAACAGCGGGTTAATCGGGCAAGTACCAAACAAGCCTGGCCCAGGGCAGTACTGCGAGAATAGGAAAAACTCTAGAAAGCCTTCAAAGGCATATCAAAAATGTGCAGTGTGATGGAGAATAGAGAGAGAAGTTGAGGATGAGGTAGCACCAGAGAAGATGTGTTAGTATCATGTGGGGTTCGAACACGTGGATAAGGTAAGAAATACTCACGTAGGCTGGGAGTACGTATATTACGGATAGTATGTGAAGCGCCCAAACAGCCGTGACCTGCCTCCTTGCTCACTCTGGTAAGACTGACTAACCCCAGTACCCATATGTGAGGGGGGTGTTTGAATACTGCTGTGGTCAGCAACAATATGAATACAGACAGTGATTCACGCAGAGACGGTTGGTAGTGAGTCATCTACTGGTACACTGGTTACTGGTAACTGGTTACTACTACTGAGATTAGTGCAGGTAAATGTGGCTACCCAAGTGGAGCTCCTGGTAGCTGATCCCTGCTTATCCTGGTCTTCTCTAATCGTTCACCATAACTATTGTACATTAATGGTATACAATACCGGCAAGATGAAAATTAGACACATGCAACATCTGGGCATCTTTATTGTAGACGTTTCGCCATCCAGTGGCTTTATCAATACAAATTCTAGGACATAATTTGAAGACAGTAGAACTATACACAAAAGATGAGGTAATCAGTCCCTCAGCCTTAGAGTTGGTGTGAACAGCACCGTAGTCGTGAAGAATCTGAAGCACAGGCAAGAAGACTGACCCTTATATACTGGCGTCAGGCGGAAAGGGACGGGTAGCAGTCGAAGGCATTGTCACTGGTAGGTGGGATTCCCCAGGGGAAGTAGGTCATACCCAAGGGACGGGTTAGTAGTAGTAAAGAAGGTTGTGATGTCCTCTGAACCAAGATTCCGTGGTGTTGCAGTGTCCGACAGGTTGTACAAGAATGGTATACAATACCTACAATAAAGATACCCAGATGTTGCATGTGTGTTGAATTTTCACCATAACTTTCCTGGTCACTTGGTCTCTTATAACTAGAGTCTTTGTGTACTATTGTTTAATCCCTGGACCACAGGCGAGAAAGATCAACCACAATTTTCACATGGGGAAAATACTTGAGAGATTGGCTGAAAATTTACACAGTGAATAAACCTCATCCGAGAGCAGGAGGCAATGTGTAATGTGCAGAAAACTCCCTGTGAAAACCAGAGATGCAATAAGTTCAAGGCTTTTCAACACTAAAGATGTTATTGTGTCTTCAAGAGGGAGCCTGTTAAACTGCTGCCAACGGCTTCTGATCTGTGTGTTAGGTAAGACACATATGCAACAGTTAGGAATCTTTATTTCGAAACGTTTCGCCTACACAGTAGGCTTCTTCAGTCGAGTACAGAAAAGTTGATAGAAGCAGAAGATACTTGAAGACGATGTAATCAGTCCATCACCCTTAAAGTTTTGAGGTGGTCAGTCCCTCAGTCTGGAGAAGAGCATTGTTCCATAGTATGAAACAACCTGTCGGTATTTTATACCATTTTAATGTTCAATCTGGCTTCTGATCTGCTGGAGTGGAGTGCTTACTACGTCAGGCGAGTGCTGCTAATTGTATTGCCTATCATTAGGCACTCTTATGAGTTACACAGCGTAGGGAGTGGTTGAATGGCGCAGGCACAACCACCCCGACTGACCAATCCATCAACCAGAAGGCCTGGTCTGAGACTGGGACACGGGGGCAGTGCTTCTGGAATAATTGTTAAGCTGGTGTGTTGCGCATCTTCCATGTTTATGTCTCCATTTATAACATGGTTGGTATGAAACGTGTAAGAATACGCGGCTCTAAGGTCTGTAACCATAATCTCTCAAAACTATTAAGGTTTGGCATTTGCTGTTATTGGGAATATATGATTTAATTTGTGTTGTTTAACCAATGCCGTAAACTGGAAAATAATTTGAAACCAGGCCATCTTAGTGATCATTGTGCTTGGGGGGGGGGTTAGACAGGCAGGCTGCTACTCAGCAGATCTACATTGCAACTGGAAAATAATTGGAAACCTAATTTCCTCTTAGTGATCATTAGTAATGTGTGGGTGTAAACCGCGATTTAGCTGGGCAACGTTGCAACTAGTTTATTGTTCTGTTATTGGGGAGAAACTGAAGATCCAGGAGATGCTCTCGTCTATCTTTCCTCGTGCGTGTTATCAGGAATGACTAGAAGTCACCATATGGGAGAATTAATGTCAGGTTGAAAGCTGCCGACATCTGCGTATTGTACAGGGCAGGGGTTCAAGTGAGGGGAGGAGAGGGAATATGCTTGGTGTTTGTTGCTTGGGTATTGAACAGGACAGAGGTCGCGGAGAGGAGCTACTGAGTGCTTGATATCTGGGTATTGAGCGGGACGGGGGTGGTAGAGAGGAGCTGTGGAGAGTGCGCTATTTGCTTGAGTACTACACCTGTAGCTAACAAAGCTAGCAATGGTGTATACTGTACACTTGGTTTTTAGCCTGTGCACCCAAGTTACTCGATTATTGATTTAAGCCAGCGGTGTGAGGTACGGAAGTGTGCCAGTTACTTATGCAAATTATTTATATTTTTTCACCTATTTGGGATTTTTGGGTCAGATCTCTGCTCATGGATCGTACCTCTCAACTCATCACGAACTCTCTCGCCTCCTGGCCCTCTGGGCTCTGATCTATCTATTTGCTTTTACCTATTTGATACTACAGGAGCAGATCAATGCTCATGATTTCCCAATTAATGTTTGTCGTATATTTTCCTTTAAATTTCCAATAGATGTAACATTTGCTGTCCTTCAATTTATCCGTTCTCCCACTCGATTTGCAACGAAAATTTTCCAGTAACGTATGCAGCTTTATTGTTTTGGGCCTTTTATCACAACTCGTACATTTTAGTTCTGGGATCCATTTCGTAGCTCTTTAGACATACTACTATGATCCACATGTTTCTTAAGCGTGGTCACCAAACAGCTGCATACTCCAATTTTGACCCACTGGAACATTTCCCCAAGAGGAATTTTCTCCTTTTATTACTGTTCATTCTTTCCTCTGTTTCCCAGCCTTGTGATGTTCTCCTTTGTTTCCCCTATGTTTTAAAGTTTTCAGAATAGTCTCTCATAGAGAACTTTTATTAAAAACTTTAAAATCCAGGGTATAGCGTATAAATTGCTTTTAGTTAGGGATGGCACGATACCAACCGATACTCAATTTAAGTACTTTACGAAACGATCAGAATTAACCGATACTCACCGGTATCGCTACGCAATTTTAGACTGATACCAATATTTTGGCACATCCTACTTCCAGCACGTCATCGAGATTTTTCCACAATTTAACCTCTTTCAGACTAAGAAAAAATAACTTTCTGTGACTCATTACATAAACTTGCGTCTATGCCCTGCGGTTTATTTTATTAGGCTCCTGAGAGCTTTGACTTGGTGGTGGCTCTGTAGAGATCATCCTTTTGGTCTAGGTAGTGTGTTATAATGTGAGTGATGCTGTTGGTCAAGATTATAATAATTTCAATTGTTAACATTTACCATAATGGGGAAACGCTAAACCCGTAGGGGTCTTTCATCGCCTTGTGGATGGGTCACCAATAGCACCATTCTTGTTGACCAGGCAAGCACTAGACGAGCCTGGACCAAGGCCGGGCTCAGAGTAGAAGAGCTCTCGGAAATCATCGAAAGTTTATATCAAATATGGGACATCGTATCAGGGATATTTTATGTATGCAAGTTATCTTTTTTTTTTATATAAATTTGCTATCTGAACTCCATTTTGTTTTTCAAGGGGAAAATTTAGCAAAATAATAACTTATAATAAATTTAAAACTGATATTCCTAATTTTCACGTTCTGGATCATGTTGATGTTGACATTGTGCTGGTCTCAGTTTCCAGAGGAAGAGTTTGTTGGGCAGTATCACTCATTTTGCAAGTGAATATACTGTACTTCTATAATTCTGCCCCATGTAAGTTACTCCTCATTGACAATATCAACTCTAAGACAGAAGACTGAAATCTTGCGTAACCTGTCATGGTTGAGAAGCACCCTGGTTGTCCTGGATGCTGACATGAATGTTTGATGTTGCTTGCACCGCTCTAGGCGTGTGTTGGTCTCGCTGCAAAAAGAAAGAATGTAGGTGTGGGAGCAGTTGTTTTCGTTTAAAGTTGAGTGTGGGTGATACCCGTATTTAAAGTTGTCAGGAGTTGAAGACTTTTATGTAAGTTTTATTGTCCCGAGACTCTGCTAAACATTACCAGCGAGTGTGGTGCTCTATTTTTAGAATATGGTGTACTTAAAGTAAAGAGGTTGCTGGATTTACGCATTCATTTTGTCATTAATTAAAGAGTAAATAATTTACCCTTATACATGTATGTTTAGGAGGCTTCGTGAGGTGAAAGGGGCAAGAAGTGTTAATTTGGTATTAGGGGTATAAGGGAACATTAGTCGGCAGTAAGGTAGTATAAGCACAGGAGGCAATTTCATTATCCAAAGTCTGACACTCGACCACCTTTCAGTATATATATAAGAAATACCGTAGGATTAAAGGCAGAAGTCTTTTTAAATGAACATATAAAAAAATTGCAAGATGCCTGGGCAACCAGGATGTGATTGGTGTTTGCGTGCAGGCCCTAGGCAAAAATATTCTGGCTAATCCATCACTGGAACAGTCAGCCTCATGTTAAGAATTTTCGTACAACATGCTGACGGTAAATTTGGAGGAAAATTCCGTTTTTATAAAATTAACCTGGAGATTGCAGAAAGAAAATTAATTTTAAAATGTATAGAGATTTAAAGATTTAAAATGCATGTATAGAGGTTTAAAATTATAGGTATAAAGTATGGAAAAATCTATTAGATAAAGAAAGTAATAAGACTGGAGAGTAACCATAAGTAAAAAAACGAACAAGGTTAGGTGTCATACGGATTTCTAGAATAAAACTCCAGGATAATAGATACTCAGCATGCACGCGAGACGGCACCGTGAATACTGTACGAGTGATAAAGATGGTCGAACTCTTGGTACTCGCACACTATTAAATTTTCAATATTTAAATTGCGGGCAAATTATATATGTACTGTAGCTACACCCTTGGGTGGGGAATGTATGCTCAGGATACACACAACCATTACTCTCTCTCTCTCTCTCTCTCTCTCTCTCTCTCTCTCTCTCTCTCTTTTCATTTTTTTTCACTTTCTCTACGTCTGTAATTTCTCCAGTTCTTATTTCCCTTCCCTCCCTCTAGCAGAGAGTAGACAAACTCTCGAAACTCTTCAAAGGTATATCAGAGGTATATCTACCTCCATTTTCTTTCCATGCTCCCTCCACCCTCTCTCTACCACCTTTTATCTATTCCTACCCCCCATCCATTCCTTACTATATTCTCTTTCCTCTACTTTGTTTCCCCCTCTTTTACTCTTTATTTTTTCCTTAGTTTTCCCTTTGTTTCCTCCAACTTTTCCCTTGCTCCTCCCCAACACCAGAAGACAGAGGCTGCAGCAGGTAGCGTGAGGCGTAACCAGCCAGCCAGACAGGTGTGACTTACATGCCCGTTGTGTTCATGCAGGCGATGGCCATTGCAGTGAGCTTGCTCTCTTGTGCAACCAAGCGTGCTTCACACTGGTTTCCAGTGTTCTCTTCTCTCGAAGTCTGGCTGGGGGCCTGGTCAGTCAGGCTGTTGCTATCAGCAACCAGTAAGCAGTTATCTTAACGTGGATGACTTAGCACTTATAGCAGGTAGTGGTCCAGTTTATTCCTGAAAACGCCTTTATTCCCAGTAATTTTCTCACCTGTTAGAAATATAAAGTCGGGGACTAACGTTGAAGCAGTATCCTTTAATTGTGCTTGTGGCACCAGTTCTTTTACAGAGTTTATTCTGCGCCGTTCACTCCAGTAAGTTATAGGCATTATGCAAATTATGGACCTGACCCAAGTATATTCCCTTTATAGTTGTAGTGTCTTATTTTCGTAACAGGCATTCAAAGTAGTTTAACTGTTTTATTGATTAACCATGTTTTAAACTACCTCAGTACGTTATCCCTTTGATTTCTCTACCACTTGAAAGTTGCCGTGAACACACTGTTCTGAATTCGAGAGCGCATGTGATTTGTAAGGCATCGTCGGCATGACTTTGTTCTGAAAGTTCTTCTCTATTTTATTTTTTTCTTACCTTTGATGTATTTTCCTTTTCTCTAAATGATAAGCCTGACACGATTATTTCTCATTTTTTGCATGTTCCTTTCGTTCTGTGGGATGGTCTGTTTGCATTTTGTATCATGTCCTCGTTTTAAGTTTTTTTTTTTTTTTTTCCATATTTAAGCAGTTGGGATTAGTCAACGTTGAACATCATGCTGTTTGCCTCGTCCCACTGAATGTTGTTTGTCCTGTTTTCCACTGTGGAAACTTAAATGTTATTTTTTATATCTCTTGCAGATATGATACGAAGCTGTGATTATCATTTTTATCAGTGTCTACTACAATGAAGATGAGAAATCGAAAAAATGCCAGGGCTTTGTTTCGGTACGGAACTTCTTAAGATGTTGAGCTGGTTTGGGAGAAGCAGGGTACAACAATTTACTGGGGTAAAGTTCTCAAAAATAACCTCTAGGACAACGCAGTATTGCGTGTGGCATGTAATTTTAAAGTTGGGATGACTACTGTATATGTGAGTAAAACAAGTACACAATCCTTCATAGTCATGTGCAAGGTTGAGTTCCCGGATGCTTCAATGCTTTCATCCTGGTAGGGTAAGGAAGCAATGCTTGCTTTGGGTGAGGGCCACTGAAGATGATGTGCCTCCACCGGGGAGGGGGGGGGGCTGGGTTCACATATCCGAAGTCTTGTGATCAATTTGTCATGTTTTTGTGTCGTAGTTAAGTGTGTATGTATGTATATATGTGTGGGTGAGAGTCGTTTGGCCGGTCAGTCAGAGTAGACGGTAAACAATAAAAGCTCTGGTTAATAACTAGCTTGTAGCGTCATGGGCGATCATCTGAATTAATAACAATAATTCAGTGGATGTGCCCCTTTGAAGTACAACAAATTTTCGAGTTATGATTTGCGGCATGAGAAAAATGTAAATTTTCCTACGTGTTTGGATAAGACATGAAATTTAATTATAACTTTAATCCTATTTTTTTTTCTCATTTTATATTCTTACGAAAGAAAACAAAAATGCCGAATAATAAGGCTTGTTTCGTGCGTAAACGTTCTAATGTTTAGTTATTAATTTTTAAAGTCAGAGGTTTTATTTACATAAAATATCATGAGTGTTTGTCAACCAAACAATGCGTCTCGTTAACAGATGCAGGTTCCTGTCAAAGGTCACACGTCTCTCAAATCTGGCAGATTGTCTGCTTTGTACGTCAGTTTTTGTATAGCGAGAATTTGTTTTGATATGGTGAACTAATCTGGGCAATCCCTAAAGGTAGGGACATATTTTATGTTTGATGTATGACCTGATAACAGGTTTTGTAAAAGGGTGGGGGTGACTAAATTGGCATTTGAAAGTGATGTATACTCTTTATGGTAGTGATGGCGCAACTAATTCATCTTTTGCTGCTGCTGCTTGATCTTACGTTGCTAGTGATCCATGACATGCACACTGATAGCATCAAGGAAGGAGAGTCACGCTTGCGTAAACAAGAGGGTTCTATCCCTTGCTTCCACGCTAGCATCTAGAATGTAATCCATATCATTTCTCTTCCTTTCCTCTCCCCCCTTTCTCTTCCTTTCCTCTCCCCCCTTCTCTTCCTTTCCTCTCCCCCCTTCTCTTCCTTTCCTCTCCCCCTTCTCTTCCTTTCCTCTCCCCCCTTCTCTTCCGTTCCTCTTCCCCTCGTCTTCCATTTCTTTCGCGTCGTATCTCCCCATATTCATCCTCTCTTCCTCATCATCGCCCTCGTTCATCCTGAGCGCGAATTATTGCCTTGATATCACCTTTGTAAATGGCAGAATTTTAAATTCTTACTTTCTCTTTCTTCTTGTTTCCCCTTCTCCCCTTTTTATATATTTTTTTCTCTTCGCCCCCTTTTCTCTTTGATCCCCTTTTTTCTTTGCCCCCTTTTCTCTTCTCCCTTTTCCTTCGCTTCCCAGTTCCCATGTCTTGCCTTAATGAGAAGCTTCATTATGATGTGCAAATCACCCTTCCTGATGGAATATGACAGGTAAACATGGCTAGCTTTAGTTCCCTCAGTGTAACTTCAGTAGGGTAGTAGCTCACTTGATGTACCTATTTTTGTTTAATAAGTCTTCCAGAACATGAGGAAGCAAGAGACCAAAAATACAGGCAATATACTTAATGAGGAAGGTTCTCTCCGGATCTCTGTGAAGATCCGGACAGCGGTCACCAGGCAATAGTTGTTAAGGTAAAGTGTGGGGGAAAAGGATTAAGGGTTAGGTGTCAGGGTGACTGCCTTCAGTTGTCAAGCTTTCAAGCCGGTATGCACAGATTGTGATAATGTGTAGTAATTGTAATGTTTCGTTGCTACTAGAACAGTTGTTCATGTTAGAAGCAATTTGACAAAATTTGTAAATTATCGTTGACACCTGTTGCTGCTGTTAACAGGGAAATGTAGCTTTTAACGAAGTAGGCGATGCAATTTAATTTGTACATCTAATATGTTGCCTGGTAGGAGAGGTGGGGGGGGGAGGTCTGTCTCCCAGAGTATCATAATTAAATTATGACTTTAATCATTGCTGCATATTGAATGATTTAAAACATTTTCATAAATTTTTGTGTTCACATGTTTTTACAGAAGGGAATTGGAGAGGGTTACTACATGTAAAGAGCTTCGTGTGTGACACTCTTGTCACTCCATTGAATCTCTTCATTCCCCTTCCCAACACACACTCCTTTAAGGTGGTGGTGATGATTGAGTAGTACTTGCAGCGGGATAGGGGACTCCACTTTTGAAGTGCCACTTTTCCCACAGGGTGTTTCTGTCTGTCTGAGGAACCCAGTATCAATTTTGGCATAAATGGTGGGGATATTTTCCCTTTCCTCTAAAATTCCTGACACTTGAGGCCTATGGCACTGAGCAAATTATGTCTGTGGATTACTGAATGTGAAAAACTAATTTACCTCGAATTATGAGAACGAATTGATGAAGTCAGTAGTAAGTTGTCAAATGATGATGATGATAAAAGTGGAATATGTTTAAAATGCCGAATAGCCAGCCGTTCTAGTTCTTTGTTAATTTAACAAAATATAAAAAAATTAATTCAAAGCAGCTTCTTAAAAGGATAGTATTACCACAGGTGATGTACCATTTACTTAGGTTATCAGTAAACAAGTCACCCAATTAAATGATGCAGTACTAAAATTGACTGTTAAACAACGTACACCCGAATTTAACATTAGTCCCTCGTAAGTTGTGAAAAATTGTCCATTTAACTTTAATTCACTTTGTGTTTGTAGAAACCATCCAGGTTGATTTCCGGATATTTGCTTGTTAGAGACAGAGATGATTTTTTTTGTTAATTAGGTGTGAATTGCATGAGTCTCATGCAATTCACACTATGGTATATACATTGCGACTCGCCTTTAAGGGATATATATACCGTCGAGGACATATCTGAATCTTGTTTATCCAAGCGTGACAGTGCTTCCTTGCTGGTATTGTGCACTTAAAGTTTTTGTTATCCACCTGGCTCACCAATCATAAATTGGTACTCTAATGTATTTCCTGCCTTGATAACACACACTATGGCTTCCGCCTTCAACTTTGTTGTGCTGTTATCTTGAATTGTCAGAAACCACACGCTCGCACGCACTTGTTCCACACAGTATAAATATATATATATATATATATATATATATATATATATATATATATATATATATATATATATATATATATATATATATATATATATATTATAGCTTCAGGAAGAAATCCCATTATTCCTCCTTGAAGCCTTTTTATCCACTTCTCCGAGGCTATGGGTCCCACAATTTACACCAGAGGTGGACCCCATCAGTTGTGTACAGTAATTATGTTAATTCCTTTTAATCGATGTACATCGACACTTTTAGATAACCTGAGTTACTGGCCACCTGTGATTGCGGTAAGTGAAACAAAACCATAGGTATGTGTGACTGTTTTTGATGTAGTGGTGACGAGCGAATGCGCGGGTGACGGGCCTTATGTGCGCTTGTTTCGTGTGTACTAATAAAATCCTTGATTCCAGGTCGTTGGCTTGCACAATTAATGTTGTTGCAGGGGTTGCTGGAGACAGCCACTTGTAACGGCCTCATTAACCTTAATATTGAGAACCTGAGTGTATAGACACCGATCTGCTGAGTGCGGCAGGCAGGCGGAAAATTATATTATGAAGAGAATAGGTGGGGACGGGAGAAAACGGAGGAAAATGAGCAGGAATGTTTAAAATGAAAGAGGCTTAAGCGACGTCAGCAGCAACTACACTCATCGGCCAGACCTTGAACAACGCCTTATTTTCTCCCCTTTCGAATTAAGCGAGTATTAAAGAACCTTATTTAGGGAGGGGGGTTATGGCTCATTCCTGGGTAAAATAATTATTATATTTAAAAAATGTATATAAAAAAGGGCACAATTCAAGGAATATTTTGTTCAATTTTTTTCTGAGCCGAGTTATCGGAAATTACGAGTTTGGCTGGAGTGCAATTTCGTGCCAAAAATATTAATATAGTTTAAGTTGTCTTGGTGTTTTGAGGATAATTCTTAATTTTTTTTTAAATTGTTTTAATGTATTAACGTCATTATTATGCATCTGAGACTGTTGTCTCAGCAAGAAGTTAGTTGGATATCGGCATGTGTTGCATCATTATATTTTAAAAAAATCATAAAAATTCTTAATGTTATACAAGAAATTGTTCTTGAATTCCAGATTGAGTCTTTCAGTTAAAGTACCCAAAATATTTAACTTTGTTTATTGAAAGATTTTTCAAAAATTTAAAAAAAAAAATGCATTTTCATTCCTTTGATAGACCTACGAAATTCAGTTAACCCATTGTTATTCATGTACACTCTGCAACACTTTCCCTTTGTCGTATTTTTCTATCCACATACAAGTGTTGCCTTATCAAAAAAAAAGATTTTTAATTTTTTCATGGCTGTTGCCATAAAACTTGTACATATATTTGAATATAGACACACTAAGCAAAAACAAAATCGGTCAATAAATAACAAAAATATGGTTGGAATGCCCCCCCCCTCCTTATTCTGCTTCCTATCCGAATGAACCTCCCACTCTCCTGTCGTGTGTGTGAAACGGAAGCCTGCTAAAAGTTTTACACTCTGGCAGTGTTGGTATTTTCTTTCTCTCATGAATATGCGATTTGACAGATCAGTCTTCTAAACTTCCACTTACATTCAGTATTCTCGTATATTTATTTTCCGTTCATTCCGATTAGTTTTTCTATAATCAGGTTTCCTGTGCATATCCTGAGGTTTGGTCTGATTGTGAACTCCGACCAAATACTGATCTGTCCAAAGGAGAGATCAGTATTTATTTTTTCTTTCCAAGGTTTTTGTTAGACGGGCTGCAGATTTTCAACGCTGGTGATCTATAACTAGGGGGGAAACTCGTGCTACTTTTGGGAAGGGCAGATGCCATTTTATCAATTTTATTCTTTGATAATTTGAGAAAGTTTCTACTGATCGACTTCAAACTTGCAGCATTGTGTATTTATACTTTGAATTAGTGTAGAAGTGCCAGTCTGTCTTGTCTTTGAAATTATTTTACCTCTACTGAACGCCTTGAAAAGGATAACTTTTGAGTTTAGGCTGTGTAGGTGAATTTTTTTTATTGTTGTTATTGAAATTGTATTACGAGAATCGTGCTATAACTTTGATTGCCTTCACATTTTCACTGCTATTATTTAACTCCGTTAGCAACGTGTACTGCGCTACTGTTCCTATCGCGGAAACTGAGAGGGATTGGACTAAGGAATACCTTTCTCGGATAGTACAGTAATTTTAACACATCTAGTTGCTGATATGAGTAGTACGTTATATTAACTAGCTAATGAGGACACGGTGGTAATTAGCTGTGGCCAGAGCGTCCAGCTGGGAGTGGCATCGACCATCCGTTTCCTGGAAACATGACTAGAGGGTCGCGCTCTAATAAGTTTACTCAGTGCGCACATTGTTCCACCCAGTGTGCACATTGTTCCAGCCACGAGCCAATCACGGTGCTCAGGTGCGTTGTCAAGCTGAGAGTGATAAAGGCGATAGCGAGCCGGATGTGTGCAGAGGGAAATGTAGAAGTTGTGATGTTAGTGACCGATATATTAAAAGTTTCTCAAAACTCCAGACCGTCGGTAATCATGATTCTAAGAGATTGTAACGTATGTAATTGGGATTACCGTTAATGCTGCTGTATTTAATAAATGTGGGTAATGGTGTGGATGATGTAAGCCATGGTAGTGAGGGATGGAGTGGGCGCTACAGTGGATAGTATTGCTGATGGTAAATATGATAATGGTATACAATACCGACAAGTTGATAAGTAAGACATGTGCAGCAGTTAGGTAACTTTATTCCGAAACGTTTCGCCTATACAGTGGGCTTCTTCAGTAGGGTAGAGAGGAGGTAATAGAGATGTGAAGACGATGTAATCGGTCCATCACCCCTGAAGATGTAGATTTGTGGTGGTCAGTCCCTCAGCCTGGGGAAGAGTATTTCTCCATAGTGTGGAACATTGTTCCAGTCTGAAGAAGCCTGATTTGTAGGCGAAACGTTTCGGAAAAGTTACCCAACTATTGCACGTGTGTTGTTGGGTGGTGGTGAGGATGGTGGGAGGATTGTTTGTGTGGGCGATGATGAATAACTAGGCTATTAACAGTGGTAACAAGCTACCTGCATCTGGCACTAATTACTGAGAGATTTGTACATAGATATTCAGATTTTCTGCATGACGACTCCTCATGGGTGGCTTACCGGTATTATTAATTATAGCAGAAATATGTAATGCGGCACCGGTGTGAATAATTAGGGAGCTCCACGGTTTTCCCAGTTAATTACCGTCATAACTGGGTCTTGAGTTTGGCAGATCCACTAATTGGCAGATTATCTCCTGCCACTTCATGTTGCTCATTAGCTGCTTTATGGCTCGAAACAAATATTCAGTTACTATGAAAGCCAAGACCATGAGTACTTTATTTAATCAAGATAGAATTTTCTTTTCCGTGTTGTTGGTGTTTGGCACAAACGGACGAGAGAATATGAAGACGCGTTGCTAAGCAACCTTTTATGTCAGACGATATTTTAATTAATAAAGCTTAACACTGAGTGAAACTTTTAAAATGAAGGCTTGAGTTGCGTTACGTGTGTTTATCCATTAACTGTTATTGATGTATTGTTGCGTCCATCAGCTAGTTGAATGTTGAGAAAGTCGGTAACACTGACTGGTATTTTGTGGTAAGTTTAATACAAAGCCTCGATCCATGTGCAGTAATTTGCACTAGAGAATGGCGTCTGAATGTTTTTAGAAATAAATTTTGTATGTACCGCAAATGACAATATTTTATGACATTCTGAAATTTGAGTGCACAAGTTTTATATTTTTAGTTATGTCGCAGTTTGGCTCTGTAGTGGACGTGTGAAATGATACTTAACCGGATGCTTGAGAGAGAGGATGTGCTTTACTAGGTGTGAGACCATGGGTCACAATTAACAAGTCGTCCTCCAACTAAACAACAAGCTTTGGCTTCCAGCTACTATAAGTGAAGGTTATGTATCCAAAGAGTAAGTTTGCCCAACTTAGAATAGTTATGTAATTTTTTTCTTTTGCCTCTTTAAACTGGAGAAATTGACGCATTGTAACTCTTTGGAAAACTAAGTAACTTCTTGAAGAGGCTGCAGTAAACAGTATTAAGCCAGTGAGTGAGTATAACAACTTGCACTAAATTTGGAATGCCTTCCGTTCTTTCTGCAGGTTGAGCCATTCTGTCGTATAAGTATTTTGTTTCAGCCTGTTCCGCTATTCTACAAAGTTACTGACTATAAAGAGAAACCTGAGACACAGTATGGCTTTAGAGACGAAGACTCTGGGTGTTATCTTTATTAAACATACTGAATTACGGGAGTTTGGAAGGAAGAAAATATGCTTATGTAATCTACCCGGGTTTTACAAAGGTATTTGACAAAAGCAAGCTTGTACAATGAAATCAACGGAAAAAGGCACTTGCTACAAAGTTTCGTCCAGTGTTGGACTTTACCAAGTTTACAAAAAATGCACACCACCTTAAACGGCAAACTAATACACAAAGGTGAAGCTCGAGAGAGGTCACGAGTGCATGGGAATTCATGGGAGAGACACCGTATGGAAGATATTTGAGGGCCTGGTCTCTAACCTACACACTAACAACTTAGTGGTTTGAACGATACTGGAGGAAGTGTGAACTAAACTAAATGAATAGTAGGGGAAAGACACGGATGCAACTAAAGAACAGTCAAGATCCGTGACTCTAGACTCGTCACATGACAAGCAGGTATCAGAAATGATGATAAATTAGACACATGTGCAACTCTTGGGTATCTTTATTGAGGAAACGTTTCGCCACACAGTGGCTTCATCAGTCCATACAAAGGAGAATCTTGAAGAACAGGAGGAGAGTGAGGTAATCAGTCCCTCAACCTTGAGTCGATGTGGTCAGTCCATCAATCTTGAATAGAATACGGCATACGTGCTGAGAAGGAGCTTATAAACCGTTGGCGGTAGGTTGAGGGACTGATTACCTCATTCTCCTCCTGTTCTTCAAGATTCTCCTTTGTATGGACTGATGAAGCCACTGTGTGGCGAAACGTTTCCTCAATAAAGATACCCAAGAGTTGCACATGTCTAATTTATCAACATGTCGGTTCTCTGAACCGCAGATCTCTCAGCAGCTAACCCAAGTCAATGCCCAGGAATTCCCAACCTTCGAAGTCTCAACCAGGCGTCAAGGTCAAGAACCTCCTGCACCACTACCTCAACGAAGAAACAAACAAGAGGAACAGGAGGCGTCAACAGGGTGCATCTGGTCAATGCGATCAGCAGGTGGCACTAAACGAGCCCCCACCGGCCATAGCACGACAACGCAGGCGCTTTGCAGACTCAACTGGCACCTCACCAGCAGATCCCGGCTACCCAACAGCAACAGACCACGGTGCATACAATAAAGAAATCCAACCCTCAGCAGTCCCTACAGACCACAACAGCCCAGATAATATCCACTGTTTCGAACCCAACCCCAAATCAGGCTCTCACCAGGGAGGATCTCGTAGCACTCATCAAGGTGTTCACGGATCTTATTTGCAACACAATCAACTCCACGGAACAACAGAGCACATTCCGGCAGATGGTCAATACGCTCCTGAGAGTGTGCTTGCTAACCGAGGAGGAGAAAGTGGATGCCATGAATTTGCAGGTTCTCAGAGCGGGCAGGACTGTCTCCAGCTCGGTACCAAATCACACCCTCAAGGTTCTACAATGGAACATTCAGGGCCTAAGGAGCAAACAGCACCTCTTGCTGGAGGCAGTAATTCGGGATCGGGTTGACATCGTCTTGCTACAAGAAACTCTGACTGTCCCGACTATGTGCCCAAGACTACCCGGTTTTGCTGGGTATTTTCGGCACATGGACCCGGGCGTTCACTGCAGAGGCACAGCTGTATTTGTATCCAATACAATACCTCACGAGGTTATAGCCAACCCTTTGGACTGTGGGGAGGATGTCGAGGTACAGGCCATCCTTGTGCACATACCTGGGGCGCCCATTACCATCTATAACATCTACAAGAACCCAAGACACACCCTCGACATTGCAGAGCTCCTCGCACTAGCACGCACTGAGTGTATTATTGGTGGAGATTCCAACGCACATCACCCAACGCTGCACTCTCACTCAGCAACCAATGCTGCTGGCAGACACACAGCAATGCTCCTACACGATATTCCAGAGGTAAAGTTGTTAAACATTGGAGACCCCACACACCTGTTGGGTGGCTGCCTCGACCTTACCTTTGGGTCAAGACAACTCGCAGCAGGAGCCACATGGGAAACTCATCCTCACCTTGTCAGTGACCACTTTGCAGTGATCACCACCTTCAACATCAACAGGCCTCCCACAGTTGTGCTGCCTCCTAGATGGGACGTAAAGAGGGCCAAATGGAAGGTGTTCCAGGATTATCTTCATGACTGGTGGTCCACATACTCTCTATCTGAAGACTGTGATACGGCTGTACAGGAGCTTATCACTGTTCTCATCCAGGCAGCAGAGTGCGCAATTCCAAAGAAGTCCGCAGGACGCACGCACAAAGGAGACTGGTGGTTCTACAACGACGAGGTGCGGGAGCAGAACCACCGCATCAACTCTTTTAGGAAGCTATACAGGCGTAACCCTACGGCAGAGAACAGGAATACTCTGAGAGCCATTGTGCAGCATGCCCGCAGAATCTCAGAGTAAAAACTGAGAAATGGCTGGAGTGGTGCTCAACATTCTGGCATCACACCACCTTATCTGAGATATGGGGCAAGCTCAACATAGCAACTGGCAAGAGCAAGCCGAGGCCACCAGCACACCCGAACCCATCCCAGGAAGCAGAGAAACTAGTGGAGCTTTTCACTTCCAGGGGAGCCTCCACTCAGCTCCCACAGGACATCCGGAATATACAGACGGATCTTCTGCCACAGCGCCAGCTAACGATACAAGCTGCATGTGAGTCGGAAGATGTGACTGATGTAGACCTCACGGACTTGGAACTCCGACGTGCCATTAAGAACACAGGTGACACTGCCCCGGGCATCGATGGTGTGACGTACTCCATGATTGCACGGGATGGGCAGAGTGGATGGGAGGCCATACTAGACGTCATTAACAAGTCGTGGAGGGCCAGGACACTCCCAGCAGCTTGGAAGAAAGCTACAATCGTACCAATTCCAAAGCCCAAGGACTCAGGCAGTATGAGACCCATATCGCTGACCAGCTGCTTAGCCAAGACTGCTGAGAGAATGGTGTTAAACCGCCTCCTATGAAAACTTGGACCCTCTCATCATCACATATTTGGCTTCACCAATGGAGTGGGAACAGCAGAGTGCATGACCACTCTACTAAGCCAGATTGCTGATAGTAACAAAAAGCCTAGTATCGTCGTCTACCTCGACCTTGAGAAGGCATTTGAGCTAGCCAGCCCCACAGCAATTCTGGCAATACTAGCTTGGAAGGGAATCAAAGGACGCCTCCTGGCCTAGATAGAGTCCTACCTTAGGGGCAGGCAGGCCTGTGTCAGCTTTCAGGGACACTACTCTTCCTTTAAAACCCTGGAAAACGGTACGCCACAAGGTGTGCTCAGTCCTACCCTGTTTAACATCCTTATGCAGGAACTTGTGAGCCTTCCCTTTCATAGTGGTATACAGCTCCTCAGCTATGCTGATGATCTTGTACTCGTAGTGAATGGGAAAGGCAATTTAGAATGACAGGCTCAGAGAGCTTTGGACCTAATTACGCAGTCTTGCAAGGAACTAGGCCTCAAGATCTCGGCCGAGAAATCTCTTGCAATGATGTTCAAGGGACCAGATCCTGTGAATAGATTACGTATTCAGGATATAGAACTTGAGTGGACAGGCTCCTACCTGTACTTGGGAATCTACATTGATAAAAAGCTGACCTTTCAGAAACAGGCCGAGTATGTCAGGTCACGTGCTCTACTCAGACTCAACGCCATGAGAGCCATGACGAGGCACCGTGCAGGGGCAAGCAAAGATGTACTTCGCTTGTACTATATATAAGCTATACGCTCGCTCATTGACTACGGTGCACCGGCGTTAGCTCATCTCTTCCCGCAGAGCAGGCAAAGGGTGGAGGTCGTACAAAACCAGGCGATAAGAACTATGCTTTGTGCCCCCATCTGGACCAACACAGTATGTCTCAGATCTGAGGCCCGGCTTCCTTCCTTGGCTGACAGAGTAAGATACATAAACGCCTGCAAAGTGGCCACGATTCTGCACCGGCAGCAAGGTACCCCACTAAGGAGACGGATATTAACAACCATGTCACAAGATCCCACACTCTTCACGGACTACTCCTGGATTCGTTCGTTTTGTGCTGCTGGGCGGAAGCTGCTGCCTGTACAGCTGCTCTGTGAGAAGAGTTGTGACCTTCCTGTTGCTGGGTACCATCCACCACCTCCCTGGCGCCCAGATCCAGCCGATGTTTTCATCATGCAGCTACCCATCTCTAAGTGTCTCTGCAGTCAAGACACCCTCAGCAATCATGCTGAGACAAGCATGGCACTGGCAGAGGGAGGCACATGTGCAGTGTATTTCACAGATGGTTCTGTCGACCCTGACAGGAAGAGAGCACCAGCTGGACTGTACCACAATGGTCACACACAAGGCTGGCGACTCCCTGACCACTGCACGATCCTTCAAGCTGAGCTGGTGGCGATTCAGCAGGCATTGTCACATGCCCTACGACATCGACTCCGACCTGTCATACATGTTGATTCCACCTCTGCAATCAATGCCCTCTCCCATCCTCAACCACAGGATAATGTTCACCTCATCACATCGATCCTGAGCATAATGACAGCCTTAGAAGTTCAGGGTAATAGATCGACATTGAACTGGATCCCCAGCCATGCTGGCATCCGGGGAAATGAGGCGGCAGATGATGCAGCCAAGGCAGCAACAGACTATCCACATGTTGGGATTACTGTCCCAATCAGCCTACGACAGACCAAACTGGTGGCTGCCAGAGCCACGAAACTTATGGGGGAGGTCTTAGGTGATACCCCATCTCAACAGTGGTACCGAGCAGCGACTCAGGGAGAACCCCCTCCATATGATAGAAGCTGGTCCAGAGCGCAGTGTACCGCCGTCCATCGGCTTCGTTTGGGCTTTCCCACAGCCAAGATGATGGTAGACAAGGCTGAGGAGATGTGCCAGTACTGTCAGCACGTTGTCCAGCGGCCCCTAACACACTATCTTCTAGAGTGCGAAGCTACTGAGACACTCCGCAGGCAACTAGGGGTGATATTCCCTCCCGATGAGGACCCAGAGATGACTGCGGCCACACTAGTGTACATGGGGTCAACGAACCAGACAAGCTGTTACCTGTGATAATGACATATCCTCCTCCTCGCTAGTGTCCATAGTTACATATGGTGTCGCTTATGAGATGCACTAGTTGAACTGACCAGAGGGGCGCTTGAGCGGCATGCGTCGCATCATTGTGGAAACCTTTCTCCATCGGGAGCCAGAGACGGGTCATCGCAAGATTGGGACCCGTGCCAGGACTATGGTCTTGGCGAACATTATACATACATACGTATGCCGTATTCTATTCAAGATTGATGGACTAACCACATCGACTCTAGGTTGAGGGACTGATTACCTCATTCTCCTCCTGTTCTTCAAGATTCTCCTTTGTATGGACTGATGAAGCCACTGTGTGGCGAAACGTTTCCTCAATAAAGATACCCAAGAGTTGCACATGTGTCTAATTTATCAACATGTCGGTTCTCTGAACTTTTCATCTACAGGTATCAGAAATATTGCTTGAACGAAGACGGAAGTTTTCAAGGTGAATGGCTTCCTTCAACAAGTGCTGGAAGATCTGGTGGTAATGACAGTTGACCTGCGGGCGATCATCAGGGAAGGGTGTCCTCAAGCCTGGCTGCAGGGGGCAGGAGACCCCTCGAAGCCGATCACAGGTAAATCACAGTTAATTGCAGACTATAATCGGGTTAGGGCAAATACTCTAGTCTGGCTATTTGATCGTATTGAGGAATTAGTCACAGATGGGCTGCCACAAAGCAATTTAGTTATGGGATTCTCTCCACTGTTTCCTGCAACTGAAAATTACTAATAGGATTTGTGTGATTAATATATGTAAATTCTACGCATCTAAATACATGTTATATGTATGTGAAGCCTATACCCGAGTTGGTTATTCAGCATAAGGGTTGGTAAAGGCTTGTTCTCCTGTCAGCTAATCGTTGTACACACACTGACCAATGAGGCTATCCTAGCATTCTAAGTGGTATGTTTGATATTGAAACAGTGTTGCCGGACACTAACAGGTGTATATCCAGTTGATTTAATTGCAGGTCTGGATTATAGTAATAATGTTGCCAAATCTCGCATTCAAGGATCGCTACAATGTTGCTGTTACTACCGCAAGGATGATGATTGAAGGGTTAACTAGAACTTTCAAGACAGATATGCTTAGCCAGTGATGATACTCTTCAAGTCTCTTCTCTCCAGGCTAGAATGCTGTTGTACATTGACGGCCCCCGTCGAGTAAGGCGAGATTGCCGAACCAGAACACGTATGGAGAATTTTTACTGCCCGTATTGTGCAAAATGTCAGAAACTGCTGTGGGCAAAAGTAGAAAGTCTTTAAGACAAAACTGGGCAATTTTTTTCGGGAAAGTGACGAATATGTGGGCCAGCGGACAGTCAGCAGCAACAGCCTGGTTGACCAGGCAAGCACAAGTCAAGCAATGCGGCTCGGGGTCGAGCTTCGAGAGTAGGAAGATCCTGGAAACCCATCAAAAGTATACTTTCAAACATCTGAACTTCTGGGAATGTTTGAAGGTTCAGCTGTATTTCTTGGAACGTAGGAAAGGTACATCATAATTTATACCTGGAAAATCGTGGAGGAATTGATCCCTAACCTGAACACTGAAATCACCCCGTATAACAAGAGACTTGGCAGACGGTGTGAAATACCTCTAATAACAAGCAGGGGCTCGACCAGGACACAGAAAACTCGAGGAATTTCAGAGGTCCCTGAATCTTCAACACCTTTTATTTATGCGTAAGTAATTGCTAACAAACCTCTGGTTGTCTTCTAGAACCTGACAGGTTCCTCAAATCAGTTCGACTAAGCAGGCTGTGGTTCATGCATCAGACTACGTGCAGCAAGCAGCGACAACCTGGTTGATCAGGCCTTGTATCCACCAGGAGGCCGCGGGAGCATTGACCTCCCGGAGCAATCTTTCATGTATCCTTTAAGTATGCCTTTAACTATTCAGCAAAACACTGAGGCTATTAGGAACACTTAAATCCCTCACTTTATTGCTTGGAGCTCAGTCTAGAAACTATCAATTTATACTCCAAAAATACTGGAGCGACAGGTTCGTAATCTGCGCACTAAATAACTCCTTAAGGGAGCATGAGATACAGTAGTGTGTAATAAATCCTATATGTAAAACAGGGTTGCAGTAAGTCTGTTACAGCCTGAGACTTGAAGACGGGGACCGTGATCACAAAGCAGGTAAATGTCTACAAGCTAGCTTCATGTCATGTCTGACGGAGTCTGACAGTTAGAAAATAGCATCGAAATTGTTTAAGTAATTTTTCTTTTTTGCGGGATGGGGTGGGAGTAGGGGGGACGAGTCCTGGCTTCAGAATGATGCTTATTAATGATGGTGCGTGAGGGTAATGGCTGCCTTGATTATTACTGACAAGGCAGACCATTTTTGCAACAACAGTGATAAATGTCACCCATTTCACTTTTCCAGTTTTAGTCGTCATGCATATCACGTCCTGTTTGCTTTTTAAATTTGCATATTTGCGTTGGAATATGCGATGTAAGTTTACCTGATCAAAATAAACTTAGTGTTAAAATACAGAAAACGCGATTTCGAGAAAAAATAGGAAACTTTGAAATGGTTAACATTGAATGCAGCGTCAACCGTTGGTGTTTTAAACAGAGAATAATATGTTGCAAATCTGCAACTTGTTCCTGTGCTCGCTTGCTTAAACAAAAATATCTTTATTTAAATGTACGATTAAGGAACTCTTATTACTCCGCGAATAGTAAATAACTCGAGTAAATGGACTTTATAGTAATATTTACTCTTTGACGGTAAGAAACGACGTGGTTTAATAAACCGCTGAAGGTTTATACCTATAACTTGTGTATCACTATTTCTGAATTTTGTTAAAACGTTAGAAAATGCAGTCTATTTGTTATTAAAGGCTTAGATACCGTCAGTATACTTATAGATGTAAAAGGCTGTGTAGTGACATTTTTTTTCCGCATTTGGCTCTTGACGGGGTTCGTTTTTCTCATTGTATAGGGAGTACTCTATCGTCGCCTGTTTTTTTTTTTTTGGGGGGGGGGGGAGATGTTGACATACTCAGGGTTGCTAAAGGCTGCAACAGACTCTAAATATTCAGTGAAAATGTACCCAGATAATACTTGTATTGTTCGTTTATATCTCGTGTAACAGTTAATTAAAAGGGGAATAAAGGCTCCTACCATATTTATGTATTTATTCAGCCTTACAGTTTACAGGTTTTTCAGGAATTATCACAAAATTTTATTCGTAGATATTCTTATTCGTCTAGGATCCATTGTACTGTGGTAGTGGTTAATTGTTATCATAGTTTCTCTAAAAAAATATATAACCATCAGACTAGAATAAAATTGTATATTTTTTCTTAATATACTTTAAAACTGGGAAATATCTGACAACTTTTACCAGGCTGCATTTTTCAGAAAAGGTAGGGGATGATGGGCACTCGATGAATTTAGTCGAGTCTTGGGGAAAGTGGTGGATACTTAATATCAGACACTATAAATTACTCCACGTGACAATAATCTACAGTAGTAGTTTCTCCAGGCGTGTATTTCTTAGATACATTGGCTAATGACCTAGCACCAACAGCCTAGTTGATAAGGCAGTCAAGAAAGCCTGGCTGCAGGAATGGAACCACCCAGGAAACAGTGTTACATGATTGTTCTGGTGTGTATGGGGTGATGGAAGTGGGGTTATTTTGTGGCCCAGTGCTCTGCTTGCATAGTAAAACTGGAATGGTAGTGTCCCATCAGTGTTGTACAGTACATTTACATATCAAAATAACATTGAATTTTCCATATTTACGCGATTTGCGGAAATATGGTAATTCTTGTCTTTCATTTATCTCCCGGTGTGGGGACGAGTTCTTGGTTCTTACCTTCTGACACTGTTCTGGTCTCCCTCTCACCTGTAAGCCAGCAGCCTACCTCTGATCTTCTCCATCACTCATTCTGTCTCAAGTCTCCACTCAAACACCTTTCCCCCTCGCACATTTCACCTTTATATCCCTCGCACATTTCACCTTTCTATCCCTCGCACATTTCACCTTTCTATCCCTCGCACATTTCACCTTTCTATCCCTCGCACATTTCACCTTTCTATCCCTCGCACATTTCACCTTTCTATCCCTCGCACATTTCATCTTTCTGTTCCTCGCACATTTCACCTTTCTGTTCCTCGCACATTTCACCTTTCTGTTACTCGCACATTTCACCTTTCTATTTCTCTCACTTTTCTATTCCTCGCACATTTCACCTTGCCTTTCCCCTAATTTTTCTTTAACACCTCACACATTTCACTTACTCCACTCACATTTCCCTCTTTTCCCCTCAAATTTAAATTTTCCTTTTGCACATTTCACTTTTCCCTTGAACATTTCACCTTCAACTCACATAATCCACTCTTACCCAATTCTCCCCCTCGCCTATTTCACCACCCTCACACACACGCTTCTCTCCCCCCCCCCACACACACACATTCATATCTCCTCTCACCCCCCCTCCACTTCACACGATATTGTGGTTATTGAAAAGGAAAAAAAGAGGTGTAACATATAACTGAGCTTAACAAATAACGAGGCTGGTGACGTGTGTGGATAATTGCAGCGCTTTAGGGATCAGCCACCGCGCTGTGGTGCTTAGGATGGAGTGTGTGCTGCTAGCATTAGCAGCCTATTTGATCAGAACACCACTCGGGACCGGGGCCACGGGGGTGATGACACCCAAAATTAAAAACAGGTAGCAATGGGTTGACAAAGTTAATAGTAAAGAGCAGTATCATAGTGCGCCCAGTGAGTCATTGTGGACTTGATGTACTGAGAGTAACGTAAGCAAGACATTTGTGTACTTATGTACATGTATATATATGTCGTGCCGAATAGGTAAAATTAGTCCACTAGCAAGAACTCGTTTAAAATTATGTCCTTTTTAGAATTTGTCTTATACGTTTAAGGATATATTTTTTTATTTGTTAATGTAAAAATTAATAATTTTGTACCAAAAGAACCTTAGAAAACTTAACTAACCTTATCGCAGTTTAATTTAGCCTAATACAACTAAATATATTTTAGATAAGTTTACAATAATTTAATATTAAACACAATGTAATATATATTTTTTGCTAGGTTCAGAATAATTTTTGCGAAATTATTGCATACACAAATTTTCGCTTGCCGGATAAGGCGAGCGAAAATTTGTGTATATACATTCCACACACTTCTCGTCTCTTCAGACGAGAAGCGGATTTCGTAGTGTGTGGAATGGAATATAGTGGCGTGGGCGAAGGGTCTATTATATACTGAGTGTGTACACACTAGCCAACATACAAACTGTGCCAAGTTTTACTTCATCAAACGAGGCGAAGTAATTTTAGTGGCTGCTGTGATGGACACTCAATCTCACCTTGACTTCTCATCTAAACCTATTAGCATAAAATACAATTAAAGTTTTAATTAAAACTTGTATATTTTTTGCACCGCCACCACACTGAAAAGTAATTCCTTCCTAGTGGGGGAGTAATGAAACAACCACATGAAACACCAGTAGTGGGAACACTGGCAGTATGCACATGTATATACTACAAACTCTTATCACACAATAGAGCGGAAAAGTAATGTGAAGGACCTGGGTGTGGTAATGTCCGAAGATCTCGCCTTCAAGGATCACAACAGTGCTACTATCACATCTGCGAGGAAACTTATTGGATGGATAATGAGAACTTTAAGAACAAGAGATGCTAAGCCAGTGATGATCCTCTTTAAATCACTTGTTCTCTCTAGGCTGGAATACTGCTGTACATTAACATCTCCATTCAAGGCAGGTGAAATTGCAGATCTAGAGAATGTACAGAGAATCTTTACTGCACATATAAGTTCCATCAAACACCTTAACTACTGGGAACGTCTGGAATCACTTGATCTGTACTCACTGGAGCGCAGGCGAGAGAGATGCATGTATATCATAATCTACACCTGGAAGATTCTGGAGGGACTGGTTCCTTTAGAAGACTTGGCAGGCCATGCAACTTACCCCCAGTGAAAAATAGGGGCGCCACTGGTACGTTAAGAGAAAACAAAATAAGTGTCCGGGGCCCAAGACTGTTCAGCAGCCTCCCACCAGCAATAAGGGGCATTTCCAATAGACTCCTGGTTGTCTTCAAGAGGGAGCTGGACAGATGCCTAAAGTCAGTGCCGAATCAGCCGGACTGCGGTTCGTACGTTGGACTACGTGCGGTCAGCAGTAACAACCTGGTTGATCAGGCCCTGATCCACCGGGAGTCCTGGTCGTGGACTGGGCCGCGGGGGCGTAGATCCCCGGAATGCCCTCCAGATAGGTGTATGAATCTATAGTCCCCCCCCCCCCCAAAAAAAAAAAAAAGAGAACGATAGGTAATTTTTGTTAATTGAAAAAGAGAAATCTTAAGGGATACAATGCACATCAACGATCTCATTACCATCTCATTTTTTTCTTGTAAGAATTTACATGAAACTTTTATTCGCGAGTAAGTTGTAAATTTGTGAACGTTACAAAAGTTGAGGTATGAAAACGTACGAATATAGCGCACATGACTTTCTAGCCATATGTCATAATAATTATAATTTATTACATTTTATTATAGATGCATGTGTATATTTTAGGCGGACTTGGCTAATTACCTAGATGTGTAGTGCATCAGAGTAAAACATAGTTGTACTGAACCAGAGAAATAAGCTAGGGCCGTATATTGTTTGTATTATATGAAGTACTACACCCATGTGGTTTATCTAAAGGAGTGATGGAGGCTCCATCCTTCGTCTGTTACTCTGGGTCCCGGTCTCTGACCACTCAACCTGCTGGTTTCATTAGTACCGGATAGTAAAAGTACTCATGATTTATGGTCTTTCTTATAAAGTGTTTAATAAATGTTAACTAATCCTTTTAAAACTTTTGTATATATTTTTTAACTACCATTTGCTTTATTTTTCTTTAAGTAACATGTATAAGTGGTGTACAGTGGAAGATCATTTATATTTATATAAGCTCGTATTCTCTTTGAGACTGGTAATTACCTTCCAGCAAGGATTCTCGTCCCATCACCCCTAATCCTTGAACATTTTCCCCGGGTTATATTTTTTCCCCGTAACCTGCTCAAAAACCACTTAAGGTTCACTGAAGAGGGTGAAGAGGAAAGAAAGTTTGTATACAGTGGTGCCAGGAATCATCTCCTTCGCGACCTGGTTGGTCTTGACTAGACGACGCATGGATAAGAACTGTTTCAGTTTCACACTTAAGGGCAGGACGGTAGTACTTCTGAGTAGTTGTCGTCTGTTGGTAAATTGGTTTCGTCACGTATAACATACGGTTGGCAAAGTGTGTATTTAGTATCTGACTTTTCATTGTCTCTTGATTTCAGTTTGACTGTCTTTAGCTCCCATTGTTCACTCTCCATATCCCTCTTCTCTTCATCCCTTCATAAATCAGGGCAACAACGTGGGTCTTCTATTAAAACATTTGTATGTGCGTACTCAAGTCTTGTTTTTTTTTTCATTCGTAAACTTCGAAGTCTGTCAGGATATATTTAGGTATGTATCCCCGAAGGGGACATAGTGTCCATTTTTTCCTCGATTTTCTTTCGCTCATAAATCTAGAACCCCTCATCCTATGGAATTAAAATTTTAAATTTCTGTGTACAGTAACAAGGACCAGATTCCAGGATGACTGGGCATAAGCAGGTACCCTACAAGCACAGCTGTTGAACCCATTCTCAACCACCTGGAATAGTTCACATAACTTTCAAAACCCTGAGCAACGTAGAATCGAGCATATAAAAACGATGCCTTTTAATTCGGCGACGGCCATTTTTGTGTGTAACACTGATGCATCTTGCGTAAGGCCAGGATGGCATCCATTCAGTTTAGTTTGTGTGGGGGAAATTTGTCAATGCAATAAATATTTGTTTTAAAACTTGGAATCGTTGAAATTTTCACCAAATTGGTCTGTCTTATAAGACAAAATATTGTTTCTTACAGGATTGAAGAAAATATTAAAACTGATGCGTGTAAAAAAAATCGAGAAATACTGAATACTCGCATTTTTAGTGGTTTTAAATTTCGTGAACTGGGTGAACGCTTAAATATTGTAAGGTGTGAGGCCAGAACAGTCAGTTACCTTCAGTTTCCTCACACATTCAAAGGTTTTCGTTTATAACTTCAGAACTCCGTTTTCAGTCGGCTTCAAATTCCAAACTCGGGTCGACTATTTCTAGGTGAAGGTTGGCAGAGCAGCTGACATGTGCAGGTGTTCCCTGCTCAGTTTTATTTAGACCATTTCTGAAATTGATTTCCAAGAGATTAAAGATCTTCTCTTGATCGTCATTACAATATCAGGTTTCGCCGAGTTATTGGTTATAGGTTCTCATTTCTCTCTCCCTCCTACCTCTTCCTCCCCTCCCTCCGTCTCTCTCCCTTTCTCTCTCTCTCTCTCTCTCTCTCTCTCTCTCTCTCTCTCTCTCTCTCTCTCTTTTTCTCTCTCCATAACTTTAAATGTGAGTACACATTCACAAGTATGCCTCCATTCATGTATACAAACATACACATACCTATGCAACGTGTACATAAATATAAACATATACACATATACCCTTGCATTCATACAAGAATACACAAACATGCATACATTCTCACGCATATAAATATGCACATTTATATACGTAAGTGTAGAAACATACAAGAATGCAAAAGTATGTATTGTATACATACACACAAGTATAATGTGTGTATATGTATGTACATACATAATTTATGTTCATATGCATAATTATGCATGCATGCTTATAATCAAAGAACATACTGAGACTTGTCGGGATTTGAGCCCTAGTCGTCTAAGCAACCTCCTGGAAGCTAGCTAAACTCTGGACGCCCTAGACCACCATGCCCTAAAGACGTTGTGTGTTCATTGGGAACATTTAACATGTTTCGACCTGACGCCGGGCACATCCGGGGAGTGGTAAGCTCAGGACTAATTTCATTCTCCTCCCGTTTGCATACCAGTCTCACGAGCGGTGCACAAATGACTCTCTCCCTCATGCTCTTGCCAGCGAAAGATATGTTTATATTTCGCAGAACAAGCTAAACAAGTAAAAACATTTAATGTAGTAGCGCTAGCATCATACGTCACCACAATCCCCTGTAGAGGAGTGCATAAAAAAGTTAACTCCCAGTGCACGTAACATTTCCACGTCTGCACAATCCAGGACAAAATAGCAAGAGGTTTTCAAAAGGAAACACGACCACTGAGTACTCAATGATTGATCAGTCTTGTTGACCAGGCAGTTATCAGAAGTGTGTTCACAGGCCAGGCACGGAGGGTAGAACCTCCCTTGAAATGGTGACATACAGATCGAGAACTTATCCTGCACACACTCCAGTTGTTGCCCTACAATGCCAGATTCTTGTATGTATTTTAAGACGCGAAATAACATCGTCATTAATGCATATAATGTGGAAGATCGAGACACTTATGCAACATATGGGAATCTTTATTTAGGAAACGTTTAGCCACACAGTGGCTTCATCAGTCCAGTACAGAGCAGAAAGGTGTAAGGAGAGGAGGAGTTTGAGGTAATCAGTCCCTCAGCCTGGAGTCGATGTGTTCAGTCCATCAATCTTCTAGAATGTACAGCATAGGGACGTAGACGTGGCTTATATACTGTAGTAAGGTGAGGCGAAGCAGGAGGCGGCGGGGTCATAGTGATACCATCCACTAGTCGAAATAGGTCTTCGTCCAAAGATTGGACAAGTTTGAAGAATTCAATCTTGTCCAACATGAAGAATTAAAACTTCCTCCTAAATAAAGATTCCCATATGTTGCATAAGTGTCTCAATCTTCAGCTTGTCGGTTTTCAAAACCATTCATCACAATGCATATAATGTGTTTTTTTTGTACCAAACTTAACAGCGATTTACTTCTCCTTTGTGTATCATTTTTACTAAATAAGCAAATCAAAGAAAACCATTAGCAAGGGGAGGATGCTAAGTTTGTTTTGGTGCAAAAATAAGAAAATTGCATGGTGTCAACAAAGATGCTGTGCCAGTCACTAGAGCAGTTGGGCTTTACTAATTAGCTTATTATGCAAGACACAAACCTCACGAAAGTCCTCTTCACATTACGTAATTTATTGAGTGAAAACTTGGCGAGATAGGTCTTAAGTTTCATTAGAAATGTTCGCTCTAGAGCAGGGGTCCCGAACCTGCGGCCCGTGGGCCCCATATGGCTCTTCTAGGAAAAGAATGCGGCCCTCGCATGAAATTATGAATTCACTTTTATGTAGGTTCCACACTGCACAGTATCAACAAAATCGTTCGACCTTCACACATTTCAACCATCAAATGTGACGCACTTGTGTAGGTAAGTTGAGAATCACTGCTCTAAAGTGAACATTAATGTAGCATCGGAAGTGTCTTGTGTGAGAGGCTGTTACAGTAGTCTAATATTCTTCAGTACTCTGATACAATTATCACAAGACTAAAATCTGTGGCAGAAATTTTCCATATTTATCCTGACGAGAATAATCTTTCTCCTTCAACACCCCTTCTTCCATCGTACGTAAATAAACATAAATTCTTTAGTGCCATATCCTTCGTGTACAACAATAACAATTTGTATGAGTTTTGTTGTGGTCACAGTATCCATCCAGCTAGTCTTACAAGGGTTGCTGAGAATAATAAACAGTTTTGATTGACACATCCTGTATGACAACAACCAGTGTATGTGGGGCAGTGTGTATCACCAAGAATGCTCCGATAACAAATATATAGAGAAACCATGCATACTTCACTAACTCACTGACGGTCATTTTGAAAAATGACTTGTACTGCCGCCAGTGGGAAAAAAATGTGTAGGCTTCATAGCTGAAAATCTTGAGGCGAGCAAGCGACATTTATAATCGAAGGTGCAAATACTGTATGTCTTAATATTCCATGTCTGAGATAGTGATCATTATATCTTATGATAGGGGGAGGTGTGGCATATTAGCAAAAATTGCTTCAGTGAAAAGCACCTGAAATAGTATACATTGTATTAAGACATGAAAGGCTGAATTCTTTTAGACACCCTTCGAATATAGAGTATTCTCATACTACCAGGTGATGTGTAGATATTACAACTTTGTTCTGCAATAGTCTCTAGTCTCGAGGAACGAGATAGGTTCATTAAATCAATCAGTCAGGTTGTTTTTGCGCGATTGTCCCGTATAAGTGTGCAGATGTGTGTCGTATACTAATGTTGCTGTTCAGGGTCTTATATTATGCAGTATCGCTATTTGTCTCAGCAAATATATATTAGTGAACAGGTATGTCCTCGTGAAGATAGACGTCAATGCGTTGATGTTGGTTCAAACAAATTTATCCTGTACCGAGTGGCTGGCGAGGACTGGGTATTGTTTACCTCGTTGGGTTTTGTATTCTCTTGCCGATTAATGGGACACGAAAATTTTAGAGGTATTTGTTGAGAACTTATCAACGCCACAACGTGAAGAACACAATGCGAGGGTGGGGCTTATCCGGATAAAAAAATGCAAACGTTGAAAAAATACGATGATGTGGCGGGTAGGTTTGTCATCGAGTGCATATTGCGTTTAAAAATGGTATTTTATCGATGAAGGTGAATTGTGGTCATAAAGATATCGGTTGATAATCTAGTGAAAACAGAATCTGTATTCGAACAACATGTTTTAAGACATGATACTTATCTCATGGAAGACTAATTAATAAATTGGAAAACAAAATAAGAGGTAAAATAATGTATATATAAAATTCTTATACAGAAAACACAAGGGAAGGCTTTTATGCATTATGCACTCTAGTATGATTGCTGGTCGCTTGTCTCATAAACATGCAAATTGACATGTAAATTTTGCTAATTTCTACTTACTTTCGTTGTATATTTGTCTTTATATTTCTGTAACTTTTCATGTCCAATTTGAGGCCTGATCCGAGACGGGGCTGGTGGGACGATAATACCTTAAACTATTAACAGATAGTGTTAGTGTTGGTATCCGTACTGTTCCTGATATACGTAAATGACCTCCCCAGAGGTCTAGAATGGTACACGTGGGTGTTTGCAGACGACCTGCAAATTACTTGTAGTTTATTCGGGGGGGGGGGTACCACCCCCGTTGGTGGAACCCAGACCAGACCTCTGTTGATGATCTGATCAATAAGACTGCAGGTGTTAGCAGCACTCAGTCCAACGTAGGTACCACATCCCGCCTGAGGTAATGAGAATAACATCCGAAGAGGACTATCAAAGATGACAATAACACCTGGACAGACTTCACGAATGGTTACAAATAATAGCTATTGGAATTCGACACCAGTAAATGCAAGGTAATGAAAGGAGAGGGGAACATGGAGAGCAAACATATTGTATCGCATGGGGAAGGAAACACTGTACACAAAAATGAGAAACGTGGGCGTTAACGTCAAACAACTACCAGAAACGAGCACACGCCTAATAACATCGGCAGCCTATAACAAACTCAGGAATGTAAGTGCAGGATTCAGGAAACTAAACAAGGAAGCAATCAAAACAATTGACACAACTTCCGTATGACCAGTCCTAGAGTACAGGGCGCTGGTAGAGCTCGCAAAATACCAAAAAGAAAAAAAAATAGAAAAGCTGCGAAGGTTTACAGCAGTGTTGCTTACCTGTTGCTTACTGGCACCAAAGCTGAGAAGTAATCAGGAAGGCTGCTGGAGAACAGGAAAAATGAGACGTGATCACGACATAGAAAACAGATGGAAACTGAATACAGAAATGGGACTCAGGGACGCTAGGTCACATTTTTTACGTAGGTGTGAATGCGTCCTAAATGATTGCATTTGTCTTTTTGTACTGCCAGATGTGTTCAGCGATTGGGAATACTGCAACATCAGTGGGAAGTACGTTGACTTCGTCCTCTCCTCACCCTCTACCTTGTTACTTCCCTTTATACACCATCCCTCCTGTATCGTCCCCTCACCCACCCCCCACCGTCCCTTCTCTCCCTCGCCCACTGTCCCTCCTGATATTTGCCTTTCACACATCCTCCTCCTTGTTTCTTCCCCTCATCCACCGTCCCTCCTGTTTCTTTCCCCTCATCCACCATCCCTCCTGTTTCTTCCTCTCACATACCTTCTGTTTCTTCCCCTCACCCACCTTATGTTTCTTTCCCTCGCCCACCTTCCCTCCTGTTTTTACCCCGCGCCCACCTTCCCTCCTGTTTCTTCCCCTCACCCACCTTCCCTCCTGTTTCTTCCCCTCGCCCACCTTCCCTCACGCCCACCTTCTCTCATCTCGCTCCCCTTCTCTCCTCTCTCCTTCATATAAACGATATTTTTTTTGCTTGCAATGCCCATCCTCCTGCCCTTTTCTTATTCATGAGTGGGAGAGGATCCTTATCCTACCTCAGGGTGGGAGAAGATTCCCCTATCCTATGTCAGGGTTGGAGAAGACCCCCTGTCCTAGTGTTGTCACTCACCTTCATCAGTATGGTTGTCAGGGACCATCCGTAGCAGTATTAGTAAAGAGCAAAATTTGTGAATATGAAAAAGAAAGAGAAAATGTGTGTGAGAGGGAGTGAGCTCCGAACAAGCAGGTACTGCACAATGTTTAGCTTAGGGAAGACCTTTTATCTAGTCAGGATTTTATAGTTTATTGTGTCTCGTTGAGTATTTTGTACGTCATGATCATTTCTTCTCTGCCTCCTCCTTTTTTTCATTAGCACGAGGTTCGGCTTCTGTAGTCTTTCCTTTTAGCTTTTACTCTCTCTTAACCTCTTGCCTCTTACAGGTCTGAGACTGTACTCTCCGTGGGTCGAGACTTCGCACTTCGGTCCACCACATGGACGGCTTTGGTCGACTTTGCAAAATTTTGTCCTCTTCGTCTATATTATCCCTACTCTTGAAGCCGTGAATAGAGTTTGCCTCCACCACAGTCTCATCAAAATCACTCCACATTTCAACCACCCTAGACAAAAAATACGTTATATCTCTATGGCTCATTTATAAATATCTTCACTTTCCAACTGTGTTAATTTGATCCTCTCCGTCGTAATTCAGTCTGTCCTTATCTGCTATATCAATTCTCCTTAAGTATTTGTATGCCATAATCATATCTCACAGCATCCCCATGATGCTCTTCTAAAGGGTTGGAGCTACCCTTCCCTACCTTATATCCAATCTATTTACTTAATATTCCCAACCACTGTTTAATCTCTACGGTTTAGCCCTTTCCCATGATTACAGAAATGTAGGTAAAACTTTTTTTAATCCTTAAATTACATGAATTGGCCGTAAAGAGAGAGTGCCGTACTAAGATTTTTTGAGATTGTGAATTCTGGTTCGTAAGAATAGTGTATCAGGCGCTGAAGTTTAGCAGTGTTGAGTTAACGGTGATATGTCACTCATTGAGTTTTCTTCCAGAATCCTATCAGTATGGTGACTCGAACTTGGACAGTTATTTTCTAATAGTGTATTCTTAATTTAGAGATTGCTGGTCTCAGTCCGGACTGTGAGAATAAACTTGTAAAAACTGGTCGCTGGTATGGATTTTCATCCCATGCAATATCAGGTGGTGTCTTATTAGCGCAACGAAGCAGCGTTATTGAGATGTCATAGGATGGCGAGTGTAATCCGCGGGTGTAAGAAACTTGAACATGAAACAGTGAGGCACAAGGCACTGTTGATTACTTGGTGTTGTCGCTGAGGAGAGGAGAAGCTTCATCTGTCCTACTCAGTGTCCAACTACTCGGGGCCTCCTTGATTATATTCACAACATTGATTTCCAATTCCAGGGAGGGTTTCATTGGAGGTGCTCGCATGGATGGATGAATACCTTCCCATCTGAATATTATTTTGTCAGTAAATCCCTCAAGGAAGGTACCTGGATGTCATTAAGCTCTTTAACAGTATCTGACTGCATGTTCTGTTATCTTTTGTGGGTGGATGGAGAGTGTTTTTTTTTTTTATGTGCTGATAGGGCAGGGGATCACTGGCTGGAGTGATTGCACACAAAATGAGGGCAATAAGTATAACTGGAAGAAGTACGCAAATAGATATTCAACTGAAGCTGACACATAGAACACAAATAGTAGTAATAAACAGAGTGAAATCCAGCATTGGGAAGGTAAAAAGCTCAGTACCCCAGGCTACGGTCCTGGCGCTTTAACTGTTTCTTATCCTCATAGCAGACATAAAAACACTAGCGACAGTTTCTTATTTGCGCATGACACTGAAATAAACATGAAAATCAGCTCTGTACAACGAGAAAAAAATTATAAGGAAAGTTTTCCAGTGGGCAATAGAGAATAAAATACTAAAAAGGGATACTGTATATTACACGCAAGATGATTACCAAATAGAACGAAGGACCTGGTACAGCAGTAATAGTAACTGACTTTTCTTTCAGAAAACACTAATGTTAGAACAACCAGGAAAATGGTGGATAATGAAAGCTTTCAAAACAAGGAAAAAGATCCAATGATGACACTAGTTAAATAGCTTGCAATATTTTGCTTGCTTACCGTATTGCTCACTGTTTAGATCTCCTTTCAGGGCAGCAGAAATATCAGAGCTGGAACAGATGATCACAGAGACAATACATTTAAATTACTAGGAACAACTTAGTCCTAAATATGTACTCGCCAGAGCAAAGGAGAGGTTCATGGTAATGTATACTTGGAAGGTACTTGAGGGATTAGTCCCAAATTTGTGCACTGTCATACTGCAGAGATAAATATAGGACAAAATGTAAAATATACCCAGTGAAAAGCAGGGATAAAATGGGCACAATGAAAGGATATGTATTAGCATTCGTGGACCCAGACTATTCAACATTTTAATAGGAAATATCAGAAATACTGCTGGAACACGTGTAGTCTTCAAGAGGAAACTCGTACCTCATCCAAGTGCAGGATAAACTAGGCTGTGATGGATGTGGACCAGTGGGCAGTCAGCAGCAGCAGCTTAGTTGACAAGGCAAGCACCAGACAAATCTGGCCCAGGGCCGGGTTGCGGGTGTAAAACTCTCACAACCCAATAAAGGTATATTAAGGGTAACGGTAGGCGTGATCCCTAAGTGTGATTCCAATCAGCGTCCAGCCAGTTTTTTCGGCGTGGCGCCAGACACGACCCAGACGACAGGTGGGATAGGCTCCTATCTAGTGTTGTCATGCAGAGGTTACGCTAATTTGGGTTTTTCAAGCTTTTCATGTTTTTATCGTATATCTGTTTTTAATGGTTCATTCACCTTTCATTTTTTCTGGACTTTTTTTTTTTAAATTGCTAGATCTAATATTAAAAGGGTAAGGACATTTTTTAAACATTGTTTGCTGAATCTGACATTAGAATGGCATATCATTGACCTCACATGATAACTGTCTGTCTTTTCGCAATCTTTTGATTGTGGCATCCTTTTTCTTTAGTGTTTCCAGATATGAAAATTGATCTTAAATGTATTGTGTGAAAGCTATCATGGTGTGTGCGACCATAGAAGTTGAGAGGATGTGAGCGTTCGAGACATACACCCCCCCCCTTCCCCCCGGGGTTCTGTACTGTTGACATTTTGTGTGGCTGTGTATATTATGTTAGCGCACTCACAAAGTATAATAGCCTGTTCACTTGGCCTCTGTTTCTTACTCAAAATATAGCACTTACTGGCAGGCGTGGGATCGAATATCCTCCAGGTGCTGAATGACCAACACGGGTCTAACACTTCACATAATTATGAGACTCCCATGATCACACAGTCGTATCAAAATTAAGTTAGCAAAGCTGAGGGTTACCCATATTTTAATAGCACCAAGTGCGTTATAAAATTTCGTTTGAAATTTGACGTTCTACCATTGTAACTGTAACATGTAGCTTCGAGACTACTCCCTGAGCCCGGCCATGCGCCAGGCTCATCTGGTACTTACCTGGTCAACCAGACTGTTGCTGCTGGTGGCTTGCTACCCCACATATCTATCACACCCTGGTTGCTCTGGCACCTAGTGAACATACTTGTCCAGTTTCCTCTTGAAGACTTCTACACTTGTTCAGTTTTGTGCTACCAACTCTAAAATCCTGTAGTTGAGATACTTAATGGGATGTATATAAGAGTTGTTTGTGTATGTTAATTTGGCATACTTGCCTAGTTATTGTAGAAATCGATTCATAGCTCCTGGCCTCCAGGAACCGACCATACCTAATCTTGAAGCTGTTTAATGGCTTCATTCTCCACCTCTTCAGTTTATTTCACTTGTCGCTACCGTAAGACTGAAAAGTATTTCATAACGTTCGTGCGACTTTTCTGCGTCTTAAGCTGTCAGCTATGTCCTCTGGCTTACTATCTTCGCATTTTAAGCAGCCTGTAATGCTGTTCAGTTAACTGTCGTGTCGTTTACACACACACACACACACACACACACACACACACACACACACACACACACACACACACACACACA
>NC_091374.1:10193700-10301200 GCF_038502225.1 Cherax quadricarinatus | reverse complement strand
CCCCTACCATCCTGGTGATACACGCCATCCAACAGCAACACATGATTGGCACATCCCCTGCAACACATGATTGACACATCCCCTGCAACACATGATTGACACATCCCCTGCAACACATGATTGACACATCCCCTGCAACACATGATTGACACATCCCCTGCAACACATGATTGACACATCCCCTGCAACACATGATTGGCACATCCCCTGCAACACATGATTGACACATCCCCTGCAACACATGATTGACACATCCCCTGCAACACATGATTGACACATCCCCTGCAACACATGATTGACACATCCCCTGCAACACACGATTGACACATCCTCTGCAACACATGATTGACACAGTAAGTGGAATAGTTTGGGAAGCGATGTAGTGGAGGCAGGATCCATACATAGCTTTAAGCAGAGGTATGATAAAGCTCACGGCTCAGGGAGAGTGACCTAGTAGCGATCAGTGAAGAGGCGGGGCCAGGAGCTCGGACTCGACCCCCGCAACCTCAACTAGGTGAGTACAACTAGGTGAGTACATGATCGGCACATCCCCTGCAACACATGATCGGCACATCCCCTGCAACACATGATTGACACATCCCCTGCAACACATGATTGACACATCCCCTGCAACACATGACTGACACATCCCCTGCAACACATGATCGACACATCCCCTGCAACACATGACTGACACATCCCCTGCAACACATGATCGACACATCCCCTGCAACACATGATTGACACATCCCCTGCAACATATGATTGACACATCCCCTGCAACACATGACTGACACATCCCCTGCAACACATGATTGACACATCCCCTGCAACACATGACTGACACATCCCCTGCAACACATGATCGACACATCCCCTGCAACACATGATTGACACATCCCCTGCAACATATGATTGACACATCCCCTGCAACACATGATTGACACATCCCCTGCAACACATGATTGACACATCCCCTGCAACACATGATTGACACATCCCCTGCAACACCAGGTGATGAACGCAGATCGACCTCAGGAGTACCAGAGTGAACTCCTCTTCTGTATAACGCTCTCAGACTCCGGTGTTTAGTGGTTTGTCGTTTAAGTGTGGTTTCTGTTGTGGCTGTTCCTGTTTAAGGGGTAACTGTCTAAATAAATTTACAGTAGGTGTTAGACTATGTATTCTGGGTTGTAGACGTGATGTGAATATGTTAATGCGCAAGTTTTAACCTGGAGGTTACCTGGAGGTTATTCCGGGGATCAACGCCCCCGCGGCCCGGTCCATGACCAGGCCTCCCGATGGATCAGGGCCTGATCAACTAGGCTGTTACTGCTGGCCGCACGCAGTCCAACGTACGAGCCACAGCCCGGCTGATCCGGCACTGACTTTAGGTATCTGTCCAGCTCTCTCTTGAAGGCAGCCAGGGGTTTATTGGCAATTCCCCTAATGCTTGATGGGAGGCTGTTGAACAGTTTTGGGCCCCGGACACTTATGGTGTTTTCTCTTAGTGTACCAATGGCGCCCCTACTTTTTATTGGCGGCATTTTGCATCGCCTGCCCAGTCTTTTAGTTTCGTAGGGAGTGATTTCTGTGTGCAGATTTGGGACCATTCCTTCCAAGATTTTCCAAGTGTAGATTATGATATATCTCTCCCTCCTGCGTTCCAACGAGTACAAGTCAAGTGCTTCCAAGCGTTCCCAGTAGTTAAGGTGCTTGACAGAACTTATACGTGCAGTAAAGGAACTCTGTATACTCTCTAGATCTGCGATTTCACCTGCTTTGAATGGAGATGTTAATGTACAGCAGTATTCCAGCCTAGAGAGAACAAGTGATTTGAAAAGGATCATCATGGGCTTGGCATCTCTCGTTTTGAAAGTTCTCATTATCCATCCTATCATTTTCTTTGCACGTGCGATCGTGGCACTGTTGTGATCCTTGAAAGTGAGATCCTCAGACATTACTACTCCCAGGTCCCTTACATTATTTTTCCGCTCTATTGTAAGGCTTATTAACTGTTCCAAGGTCATCAAAGATGTGTTCCTCTACGTTAACATTCTGTTCTTTAATAACTGAATAAACATTATCTCTGTCCACAGCAGGATTCGAACCTGCACACTTTGTATCAAGTACACAGTACTTTCGTGATTCAGCCAGATCTGGCTGAGTGGCTAATGTACTGTGTACCTTGATAGTGTGTGTGCAAGTTCGAATCTTACTGTGGACTGAGAGATAATGTTTGTTAAAAGAAGGCCTGTTTGTGAATTGTTAAGCAGTAATAACTAAAATTAAAGTTTAAGTAAACTGTATATGGAAGGGGTATATACTGTGCACCTCTGTGTATATACCGTTCTCGGTGTGTAAGCATGGGAGTGGGGCTTGACAGTGTCTCTGGTGGGCGCTTAAACAAAGGTCGGGTGTAGTGTCCTTGCACCTCCCCATTCACCTACTTGTTTAGTCTCCTGATGAATGTCTCCTTGGACTCCACCTCTCTCTCTCTCTCTCTCTCGCTCTCGCTCTCTAGCTCTCTAGCTCTCTAGCTCTCTTTCTAGCTCGCTCTCGCTCGCTGGCTCTCTCTCGCTCGCTGGCTCTCTCTCTTTCGCTCTCTCTCGCTCTCATATCTGTCTATATCTACACGCACACGCGCGCGCTTGTTATCTTCAGTGTTAGTCTGGGTATCAGGGCTGTTAAACACAACTACGCCCGTTGAAGATTAGATTTCCGGAACATTTGTATTTTGGTGGTAATATTTGTGGTCTACCTACCTGGAGTCTACCTGGAGGGCATTCCGGGGATCAACGTCCCCGCGGCCCGGTCCACGACCAGGCCTCCCGGTGGATCAGGGCCTGATCAACGAGGCTGTTACTGCTGGCCGCACGTAATCCAACGTACGCATCACAGCCCGGCTGATCCGGCACCGTCTTTAGGTATCTGTCCAGCTCCCTCTTGAAGACAACAAGGGGTCTTCCCGTAATGCCCCTTATTGCTGGTGGGAGGCTGTTGAACAGTCTTGGGCCCCGGACACTTATTGTGTTTTCTCTTAGTGTACCAGTGACGCCCCTACTTTTCACTGGGGGTATGTTGCATCGCCTGCCAAGTCTTTTGCTTTCGTATGGAGTGATTGCTGTGTGCATATTAGGGACCAGTCCCTCCAGAATCTTCCAGGTGTAGATTACGATATCTCTCTCTCGCCTGCGCTCTAGTGAATACAAGTCAAGTGCTTCCAGGCGCTCCCAGTAGTTAAGGTGTTTGATGGAACTTATACGTGCAGTAAAGGTTCTCTGTACATTCTCTAGCTCTGCAATTTCACCTGCCTTGAATGGGGATGTTAATGTACAGCAGTATTCCAGCCTAGAAAGAATAAGTGATTTAAAAAGGATCATCATTGGCTTAGCATCTCTTGTCTTGAATGTTCTCATTATCCATCCTATCAGTTTCCTAGCAGATGTGATAGTGGCATTGTTGTTATCCTTGAAGGTGAGATCCTTTGACATTACCACTCCCAGGTCTCTCACATTACTTTTCCTCTCTATTGTGTGATTGGAGTTTGTAGTCTACTCAGTTCTAGTTATTATTTCCTCCAGTTTTCCATAACGGAGTAGTTGGAATTTGTCTTCATTGCACATCATATTGTTCTCTGTTGCCCATTGGAAAACTTGGTTTATATCTTCTTGGAGGTTAACAGTGTCCTCAATGAATGACACTCATACAGATCCTAGTATCGTCTGCAAAAGATGATACAGCGCTGTGGTTTACATCTCTGTCTATGTCTGATATGAGAATAAGGAACAGGATAGGTGCGAGTACTGTGCCTTGTGGGACAGAGCTCTTCACTATGGCAGCATCTGATTTAACTCTGTTTACCACTACTCTTTGTGTGCGATTGGTTAGAAAGTTGAAGATCCATCTGCCTACTTTGCCTTTTGTGGTGGGTCAACAAACAATATCATGTCATTAACGAGATTTTTCAGTTTTGTCTCAAGATATCCATCTTTGTGTGAGCGTTTCTGTAATCATTATCATCAGTGTTTCAATATAACAAGAAAAACGTAGGTAAACGACAAATGCAGTGATCAAGACGTTTGCTAAGAAAATTTTTCGCCACAAGTTGCAATGGACAGAAGAAGCCACTTCTGGAGAAAATTTTCCTTAATAAACGTTTTGATCAGTACATAACGTGACCTTCACCCACAACTCTCAGGTATCATCAGACCACTTCCAGCATGATACCTTCTTATTCTCAACATGTTTTATTATCTGGTAAAATCCTTTATCAAGAATTAAGATTCAAAACCATTCTTCTTCCTCTAAGGTGTTGAGTGCCGGAGCCTCCCTAAACTCTCTCTCAAACAATTTTTTTGCAGACTTTTATTTATGATGTAATAATCATGTTGCTTTTTCTTTATACTGTACTCCATGTTCCCTAAATATATTGTATTTAATGGCACTACTGTTTGATTGTGTCAGTGAGTGATATATGTAAATTATTTTTCGTGCAAGACAGGTATACAATACGACAAGATGAAAGTTAAGACACTTGTGCAACATCTGGTTATCTTTATTGTAGACGTTTCGCCATCCAGTGGCTTTATCAATACAGATTCTTGGATATAATAAGAAATCAGAAGAACTATATGCAAAAGATGAGGTAATCAGTCCCTCAGCCTTGGAGGTGGTGTTTAGAGCACCGAGGTTGTAGAGATTCTGAAGCACAGGCAAGGAGACTGGCGCTTATATTGGGTAGGACCTACTTCCACTGGGGAATCCCGCCTACCAGTGACTATGCCCTCGTCTGCTACACGTCCCTTTCACTGACGCCTATATAAGCGCCAGTCTCCTTGCCTGTACTTAAGAATCTCTACAACCTCGGTGCTCTAATACCACCTCCAAGGCTGAGGGACTGATTACCTCATCTTTTGCATATAGTTCTTCTGATTTCTTATTATATTCAAGAATCTGTATTGATAAAGCCACTGGATGGCGAAACGTCTACAATAAAGATAACCAGATGTTGCACATGTGTCTTAACTTTCAACTTATTTTTCATTTATGACGTAAATAGATTCATAAATATTGTATTTATGGCTAAAAATTAATCATTGCCTAATAAAAGTACTTAGGTGTGTTATCATATGTCTTTATGAAGCTCATAAACAGTGCACAGTTGTTTGGATTATACTTCGTTTATAATGGTTGTCTTGAGTATTCAGTGAATAATTGGTGGTACTTGAGTTAGACGCCGCGTGAAGTGGACGAAGAGGACGTGCGGGAGGTTTCAGCGAGAAAGCTTTATGATGAAGATGTTGGATACGTATGATGAAGATTGTGAAGTGGGAGAGACAATGAGACGACCAGTTAAGGGTTTAGGAGAGAGAGGTGAATGGCGTAAGGTGAAGTAATGAATGACCCTTCCCTGGACGGAGGGGAGGGTGGGAGCGCGTGCTTGCACAAAGGACTTTCAATTTGGGCTATCGTTGTAATCTGCATGACGCTGAATGCGGTGACGTCGGTGGTGGTGGTGATGATGCTGCTGCTGGTTCAGTGAAGTCTACCACTACCAGGGTTCTCACCTGAACGAAGACATGGGAAGGCTTACCTGCAACTCCTCAGTGACCTCACTATCGAACCCCCCTTTTCCCTCTCTCTCTCTCTCTCTCTCTCTCTCTCTCTCTCTCTCTCTCTCTCTCTCTCTCTCTCTCTCTCTCTCTCTCTCTCTCTCTCCCTCTCTCTCTCTCCCCTCGCCCCCTACCCGCCTACCCCCCTCCCCCCTCTCCCCCTCTTTCTCTCTCTCTCTCTCTCTCTCTCCCTCGCCCCCCTCTCCCCCTACCCCCTTCTTCCCCCTCTCCCCCCCCCCCCCTCTCTCTCCCTCCCTCCTCTCTCTCTCTCTCTCCCCCCCCTCTCTCTCTCTCTCCCTTTCTCCCTCCCTCTCTCTCCCTTTCTCCCTCCCTCTCTCCCTTTCTCCCTCTCTCTCTCCCTCTCCCCCCTCTCTCTCACTCACAAGAGTTTCTCTGGTGACTGGTCGGTGCCACTTCATCTTCCTCAGAGCTCTTTTCTTTCCGTTTGAGACATTTACAGGAGAGCGAAAGGAAGCTAGTGATGGAGTGTGTGTGTGTGTGTGTGTGTGTGAATAAAAGAAAGAAAGAGCGAGTTTGCCCAGCGATGTGGATATCCTAGGAGCGACATAAGACTCCACAGTGTCTGAAGAATCACATGATAAATCATGCAAGCAAGGCAACCAAGAAGCTAGAAGCACTGTGTGCATCTCCTACATGTTCGTAAGCAGAAGCTACAAAAGTCTCTACGAGGCACAAGTGTGCGCTCATCTGAGTATGCCTCATTTTCTTGTTTAACCTGTCCGTCTCATCTACGACTTCGGGACAAAAAAAAAAAAAAGGGGTGCGCGGAGACACCTCTCCTGGACCCGACTTAGAAAGATCCATCATTTCTGCAGAGCCTTAAACATGTAGACAGTGTGCCTACCTCGTATGTTTCCCACAACTCCTGCTAGGGGAGTCGCTGGTCTACGGGCTGTTTCTCATAGCTACACCTGCTAGCCCCCTTGGAATCTTGGCTCTGGGCTCCCTTCATCCGCGTCCGTCTATAAAGAACTATCTTCTAAAAACCACTCTCTAGTCTACAAGCGTTCACGTATCCAGCTACCTTCTACGTGGTAGCCGGAAATATGAGAATGATCTTACTATTTACAAGGCCAGTGTTATCATGGTTTCGCACTTGTTTCCACTTGTGGACAGCGAGATGACAGCTTTACTACAAGACGGGCAGCAGATGTATGTGACTGTAACCTGATGAATATCACTGTGATCATTTATATTTCTCGAATTACTCTCGAGTCTGTAACATGTCGGCATAAAAACAGCAATGAAATAAGTGACGAAATAAAAGCTGACCCCACAGCTGACTCTAACTTCACCATATTCCTAATTTGTGTTTCATAACAATGAAGATGTGTTTAAAGTAATGCTAGGGAAGGTTTTAAAACGAAATGACAGGTAACCACTCTTGCCTTGAAAACGATGGAAGGAGAATAGATGGAGGGAGAGGAAAGATAGAGAGGGAGGATGACATGGTGGGGAGGGGAAAGAAGCTGTGATTAGGAAGTTTATTTTGTCGAGGTTAGGATTTTCAAATGACAATCCGATAAAGCAGGTTATTGTTGCTTGCGGCCAGGAACTCCATATAGCCATCACAGCGTATCTGAACTAGCACAGTCTGATAAACTCTTGTAAAGGAACCAACAAAGAGATGACAAAAACTAGAGAGGGAGGTTAAAACACAAGTCTGAGAGGCGGTAGAAGTTAAAATTCCTTTGTTTGGAAAAGGCATGAGCTTCACAACCCAGGTCAACACGACTTGAGAGCTGGGTGGTGGTGGCGGCTTAGTTTGTTAAGGAGAAATGGGAAAAGTTTTGACGCTGGTCTTGTTTATATGATCACTCGCTCAGTGGCGTTTTTTTTTTTGGTCATTTTGTGACACTTTACTGTTGTAACCCTGTAAAAAATGTGATGGTTGAATTTCCACATAATATAAAAATCAAAAGATGACCACACACTTGCCATTGCGTGAAACGTACTGTTACAAACTTTAAATTATTACAACAAACTAATGGACATTGTTACAGACTCATGGAGAAGTAGGAAGCATCCAAGGGTAGCTAGTTTAGTCATACAATCTCATTGTTACAGTTTAAATGGATAATACGTGTTGTATCCTGGGCACGCGTGCCAGCTGTTGAGAAGTTGAATGAAATTTTTGACACGCGATTCAAGTTGACATACCTGCCTCATTTTTTATATTTTGTATTTTATAGTAATCACATCCTTGTACCCAGAGTACATTCTTTAAAGTAATACGCACTTACTTTTGATATATACCTTTGAAGAGTTTCGTGAGTTTGTTTACTCTGAGCCCGGCCATGGGCCAGGCTCGTAGTAAACAAAATATTCTTTAGTAGAATAAAGAAATTACAGTTCCGCAACGTACCATACTTGCACCTTTGCACAAATTCACACAAAAAAAAAACCTGGATATTTTCCTGTCATAGTTTGCGCAAGATACCAGAACGTAAGTTAACTCTGCCGAGGACTGAAAATTTTAGATCGTACATTAACAAAAAAAAAAATTTTTTTTTACGCTATGTTTTTAAAGTTGCAATTGCTGTCGTACTAACACAAATTAGAATACAAAACTAGACGATTTGATGATCGTCAAGGACGGACTGAAACCTATCATTTTTTTTTTCCTTTTTTCAAATTGTGATTGTGGTGACATTTGTAAATTACTCCGACCTCGGTATTGTGACTTATTTTTCTAATATGCGGAAAGTAACATAAATTTATCTTTACAGATAAAAGGAACAAATGAAAGTACGGTGAATAATATTAGACGACCTAATTACCTTAGCTAATCAGCATTCAGTTAGTGTGATGTGATGGCCATTTAGCGTTTTCTGACTCAATTAGCCAGTCCGTGTTGTTGTTATTGACCAGTTCTCAACACAGCTAATTTAGCCAATGCCTGGCTAATGATGAGGTGCGTTGAGAATGTTAAAAAAAAAAAAAAAGACAAATATCACAATAATGATTGTAGTCTTAAAACCTGTGCTCACATCTTTCAAGACTGCTGAGATACGAGTCATAACATTGGTAAACCAGACTTGTAAACTATTGGGACCACCACCCTGACGCTAAAAACGATCTTGATCCAAGGAATTGGAGCTTGTCATTTCCTAGACACTGTATGACCCCTACAAGTTTAGCTCTTCACCAAGAATATAATACAGGGACAACTTCAAAACACTGGACGGAGACGAGACATAAAATCAATACCTGGAAAATACCCAAGACCATGTCCCAGAATTGCGCACGAAAATAACTGGAGGCAATGTAGACCCAATGAAGAACAGCGGTGAAGCACATGACTCTTGTATTTTCTGCTTCCGATAACAACAACCTGGTGGACCAAGCAGTCAACAGAGGTCTGGCTGGAGCTGGGCGTAGAGAGTAAGAAAACTTTCGAAACCAGGTAAATCGCTGGTAAATGTGCGTTATCAGTGAGGATTATCTGGTGGTCTCCAGGAAAACCTCACTCCAGAGGGCTGCGTGTGAGCGCCAAACTTGAAATTATTATATGTTTTCAAAAGTGAATTTCTTAAGTTTTTGATCAACTGGGCTGTAGTGCATACGTTAGACTGCTTACGGTGGCATCAACAACCTGATTGATGAGGCCAACAGCCCGGAAGCCTGGTCTGGGACCGGACCAGGTGTATTGGGAGAGTTAAATGTAATTATTTCTTCATTTTCTTATTCCTTCTTCCTTTATTGTCTCATTGTTTTTTTTAATTCTTATAAGAAATGATAAGCTGTACGAGTCATTTATTGGAAGGAAGTTTAGAGGATAAATCCTTCATCCGCTAATAGCGAGAGAGACGCTACCTAACTGAATTTACCGATCTGGTTGTTGGATGGAGGTGAAGTGGTTGGGTAGGAAGGTAATGGTAGAGGTGGCTGTCAGCCATCACTGCTGCGGTGGGTGAGAGGGAGTGTAGGAAGGTGGAGTGAAGGACGTAGGTAAGGGGAAGGTGAAGTAGTAGACAGATTTAAGAGTTCGGGTGCTGGGAGAGGTGATGTGGTTAGCGTCGTGGGGGAAGTGAAAACTTACCAACAGACGGCGGAGAGTGAGAGAGAAAGTGAAGATATAATCAGGTGTTGGGGCGTCAAGGAAGATTGCAGATGATTCAGATTGGACAAGGTGTTAGGGGCGTGAGAATTTATGCTAAGGCTTGGAGTTCCCTCGGTCGCGTGAGGTTGAAGACAGGGGAGGAGCTGGACAAGGTGGTGGATGATGATGACGACGAGGAGGGAGATGAATGGGTGATTGATTAGTGCTTACAATACCAACTAAAACGTGTTATGATGATATATAAGGGAGAATAAATTTTAGGGTGAGGCGTTTAAGAGACGGTAAAAGGTAAGAAAATGGGGCAATAGCATTATAAAGTAGTGGATGTATGTGGGGAAAACACACCAGAATAGGAGTGACGTCATTTGCTTCCCTCGCCATATGAAACAATTTTATACAGTAGGTATTAACACTTGCAAATAAAGTTGTAATTCATTGTGCTGGACATTGGATACGAGTTATTAGTTAGAACTAGGGTAAGGTGAAAGAAGATTTAGCTCTCAGCAAGATAATGGAGGAGCGAGGAACAGCCAGGCGAGAAGAGAGGAGGTAAGCCTGAGGTTGTGTCCGGGTGTGGCCTTAACCTGACACTGGAGACACCAGCCAAGGTCGTGTGCTTGCTGCTGCTGGCCAAACGGCAACTCGTGCCACCTGATGCATCTGCCTGCTCCTAGGTACAACCGCAATATAGTATATAACATTGGTTATTTGCCTTCAAGCAAATAAATTCTACCGCCTGTATGTCCAAGTTGGTGGACGGTAGGGCAAGTGTACATATATACACAAATGTCTAGAAATATGAAAGTGTGTTAAAAGACTAAATAGCAATTTAATATTCCTTAAGTTTATCTGGCGAATAGTAGTTACTATTGTGTATGTTGGTCTTTCTCTCACTTGCCCACGGAAGCCTCAGTCAGTTCGCTTGCCCGCACGCCTCCACAAGCCCTTTCACTGGTTGATGTTTGTTTGGGTGGGGGCTGGAGAGAATGTCTGAGCAGAAGTAAGGCGACCTTGGTGCCAGGATTTAGGTCAAGAGCGCTGTCTGTGAGCGACCCTTAGAGTTCATAGCGTCGGATCCTTCCTGGTGATTCCTGCTGATCGTTAGTGGTCGTCCTGGTTATTCTAAACGAGGTAGGTGGATATTCAGTCCATTATCCTCTTAGTATTTCATTGTTGGTAAGATAATTGGATGGGTATCTGTTCACCAGCCTTAGTCATCATTCAAGCCGTAAAAAGTGCATCATTTAATAACTGGACTGAATTTTAGTGTTCAGTGAATCCCCCGTTTTCTGTTTGTTTTAAAAATTTGCACTTCTTATTTTATATATTGGCATAAGCTATTTTTTATTAAAAGACGACAGTCTAACTTTTCCAAACTTAAATTAAATATGGGAATTTACTAAACCATTAATTTTATCAATTTGCTGAAATCCATGTGTAAAACATAAACTCAAAATTTGCGTGGACATGTTATGACATTAAGGCAGCGAGCCTGGCATGTTTACTTGGCATTAAGGAAGCTAATCCTGGCATAATAGCTGCACATTTAGGCAGCTGATCTGCAACATGATACCTGGGTATTAAACCATCTAGTTTTGCATTTGTCATGGATGATAATTATGGCAGCCAGTGTAACAGTTGTCTGGATTTCTGGTTTGACATTACCGGGTCGCCAGTCAAACCAGTCTGGTTCCGTCAGCTTGTTCTTCCCCCCCCCCCCCACGCTTTATTATAATCGCATTTAACCTTGTACTACTTGTAATTAGCTTTGATATTTGATGGAAAATACACATTTTGTTGCTCTCGCATTGTAATACGAATTTGTTTTTACTTGGTATGCCCGCTACCCTTCCTGTCTTTCTGTCGAATCTGATATACTTCTATTCTGACTCACGAAATCGTAATGACACGATTGCAAACAAACCATACCACGGGCGGGGATAGAACTCGCGATTAGTGTGTCTCAAAACTCCAGACCATCGCGACGCTAACGCGACGGTCTGGAGTGTTGACTCTGATCGCGGGTTCTATCCCCGCCCGTGGTATGGTTTACTTCTGTTCTCTAAGGCACTGCATGGCCCCAACGAGTTGAGCGCTCCTCGATAAATAAAACCTGTATTGCGATGCTGTATATATATACAAGTGGCAAGAGTGTATGCTGGTTATCGTACCTTACCAGTAGTAACCTGGAAGACCATATGCAGCTTAGAAAATTTTGCACAATATTACCTGATTACCATAACCTTCGTCTATTTGTCTGGTGCAGCTACTATGCTAGTTTGTTAGACCTGTGTGTTTGTGACAGAAGGTTGCCTGAAGGCTGTGGGAGGTCCCTGCCCCTACCTCCCGATCCTAGACCAGACCTCCTAGTTGATGGTTTGATCAAGCAGATTGGTTGTTCTAGCCGCATGCAATTAACACAGCAGGGCTAGGCTGACCAGGAACTAAAGGAACGTATCCGGTTATTTCTTGAAGACAAACAGGTATCTGAAAATGGTATAATACACCAACATGTATATTAATAAGACATAGTATTGGTGAACAAGGTCTTCTCAGTAAAATGCCATAAACCGTAAATTGTCACACTAACATGACTAGGGGTCTTTTGGTAATTTTCCTTATGAATGGGAACGTTGAAAACTCTTGGTCACTTTACATTTATTGAATTCTCTTAGCGTACTCATTGATAACCAGTTTGTCAGTGGAGATATTTTGTATGGCCTGCCGAGACACTTGCTTTCTTAGTGAATATTTCTGTGAGCAGACTTGGAAGTAATAACTCGAGAATTTTCCACGTGTTAATTATGTTGCATCTTTCTCGCATCTGCTCAAGGGAATAATGTTTAAGGGACTTCAGGGGTAGGAAAGTCTCAGGTGTAGGCGAAGACAAGACATCAGAGACTTATAAGGCTGCCTTCATGCAAATTTCTCAGATGTAGGTAAAGACAAATCAGGTCAGAAACTGGGGCTGACTGACGACTGTCTTAGTGCACTACGAGGGCGTTTTATTGTTATTCTCTTCATATGCTTCTGTTACTGGGCTGAAATTGTTAGTGTTTAAAGTTTCTGTGTTCTTGTTATGTTGTTGTGTTGTGGTTTTCCTGAGAGTTCAGTTAAGGATTTATGATGAGAGTATGACCGTGTGGGAGAGAGGTGGTCAGTGTGGGTGACATTGGTGTGGCTTTATAAGGCAGGTGTTTACTGTTGTGTGGCTGTACACCTTGACCAGGGAAAGCCAGGAGCCACGCCATCTGGTAATGCCTATGATATCCCTTACCTCTTTCCTTCTTCTGTCCTCGCCAGGCTGCGAAGGTAGAATAACCCTCGAAATACGTCACCGGTAGTTAGATAAGAATATCCAAGTCAACTTTTTTTCATTTTGCCAAGAGCGCCAAATGACCTCGTCAAATACGCATTAAATTTCCGATCATCTCGTACATTCATTCTTACTTCAGCTCCGACAGTTATGTCATGGATTATAGACATGTATATGTTGTCAGAAGCAATATTACTAGCTATCGCTTATCTCAAGCAGATACTGCAGCAAGACTGATTGATGAACGTGAGGGCACCTGACGTCTCTTACATAAGTAATCGTTACGAATGCAGTCGTCTGCCTGGGATTAAAGGATGAGGTGAAGTGGACCGTTAAGGTTCACATTCCATAGTAAGACTAAACACACTTGGGGTACCCTGCAACAAGTTTGTTGTTTGTAGATTTCGCATTCACTCTTTTTATCGCTCTTGCTCTCTCTTGTTCCCCCTCCCTCAAGCACAAGTACAGTTCTATAATCTACTGATTGACAAACATTTTATAAATAACGGATATCGGTTAACGTTTGTACAATGGTTTACTATACACTAGCCTCCTCCGTGGCGCTGGATGTTGGCAAATTGACGATCATGGACACAGTGGTCACTAGAGTCCTTGAATTATTCTTTACCTAGGTGAGTAGGTAATGGCTGTCTGGGTGCTTCATTAAATGTCCAGAAATTAGCATCTTAAGGCAAATATAGTTAACTCAGGCGTAATGGTGAGGGGACTTGTTGACGTCAGACGATGCACTCGTGGGGGAACGTTTCATTCAGAATACAGATTTGTGCACGTTGTGCGGCCGCCGTCACATAAGAGGTAACATTCTACCTTGTCATACATTATCAGAAGCGTTTTGTTAGATTCTCCTAGTTTAGGACAGGTTAAGATAATTTAAATTAATCTGGAGGATCTCTGCAAGAATAGGCGGGTAAACTGTGAAGACTATGCAATCTTAACATTTCCTTAGCGTACTGGCTTTCCTATATACTCTGTTCCTTTTACCTGTCCCCACGCGCTCTCACCCATCCCATTCTTTCTCCCATTCCTCATCTCTCTACCACCTTCCTCTCTCAGGAAAATCTGTTTACCACCACTCTGGTAATCTTTCTCTTTCGCATTTTGTGTTTATTGGCCATCTACGTGGCACATGCTTCACGATTACTGAATCCACTTCGATCACTTGCGCCTCGGGTCCCCATTCAGTGTTCAGTCCCAGTAGAGAAGGTAAACTCCGTAATGGCTGTAGTGCTAACCGATGGTAACTAAATTGGCGTCGCGACTAGTGAAGTTGGCCAGGTAATGACCGCTTAACCCCGTCGTAACCTCGGTTTGTAACTGGCAGCTAAAGGCTCTCCGTCTTAAACATGAGAAGTGTGGTGGGTTGGCTGCACGTCATTTGTAGTCTCTTCTGTAAACTTAACCTTCAGCTCTGCTCAAGCTGTGCTACATCTTCATCTTCAGTGTTTGCTCTTACTGCCTCTACAAATTCTGGTCAATTCCCTAATTTTGTTTTCTCTGCTTAACGTTTCTTCTCATCTCTCTCTCTATCTCATTTTTTTTTCGCTTCTGTCCCCTTACGTCTATCCCTTCCGTACATGTCGTCTCTCCCCCCCCCCTTCACACCCAAACTATTTTCTCTCCCTGTTCCTTGTGAACGTTTGTCACTAAACTCTTGTGGCCCAGAATACCGAAGCTCTACGGGCAAATACTGAAGTGAAGCCTGTTGTAGTCTGTACTCTACAAAACGATGTTGCCTCTTTGATTTTACGGGTCATATTCCTGTTACATTCTCAAGAAGTGACTTAACTTGTATAGCTTCACTAAGTTGTGAATTCCACAGGTATGCTCTCTGAAATAATTTGTAGACTTAGGATTGAGAAGACATGACTCACCCATTTCTACCTGCTTGCAGGCTTTCCTGCCCTGCTTTCTAATACTTGGCGTGTCGCCTCAGACTTTGGACTCTTCCATAGCGTCATAATTTTTATCGGTGGCTTGTCCTTGAGAACCTCTGTTTACTTTTAGGCGAATGAAGGGAAAACTGTAATGCTTTGATTTTGAATGTTTTTGGCTATGCGGATGGCTATAAACTTGACAGGACTCTCTAACTTACGTGTGTTAAAGTATGCGTGCTTACACGTTACACAAAGCATTTCATAACTACTAGTTTTAGTGCTCTTTGCAATACCTTTGTATCTCAACATTTTCTGCGATGGCAGCTGGATCTGGGGCGCAGATCATCAATGCTCGTTTCAACAATACTTGTCGGTATTTTATACCATTTTCAAGACATTGAAGTGGTGGCGTTGAGTCCCTGCAACTCTGCCACATGCTGCTCATATTACTTAGCTGTAGTTCATCTGTAGCTCTTCCAGCTTTGTAACTTTAAGTTGGCTAACGTGGTTTATTATGCCATATCTACTCTATAATTCAGTAATGTCTTAACATCTCATCATATGTCGAACAGATGGATTGAGGCTGATGGTAGCCATCAAATGAATCTCCCCACATATCACGTCTTTTGAATTCTTGCTGGGGTTTGTGAAAAAAAATTATTTTCCAGGTACCAGTAGTTGACATTGAAACACTCGGTTCCAGAATAAATGAACACTTCGGAAAAGTTACACCGGATATGTTTGCCAATTCGTGCAACGAACTGGAGTATTGATTAGATGTGTTACGGTCCCCTAGAGCTTCACGCATATTGAAGTTGCTTAAATTAGGCAGTCGGGGAAACTGTATAAAAAATTTGTTAATTCTGCTATTATATAGAAAAAACGACATTTGTCACTTTTCTGATTTTTTTTTTATATTAAAAAAAAATGGGGGGGGCTTCTCGGAAAACCGTGTTTAGGTTGGTGACTGTCTCGTGTAAGTGTAAAGTTAACTGTTTCCTTAATATTTCATTAGTCAGTTTCAGATGCATTTGCCTTTGTTCCTTTGATATACCTTGGATGAGTTTCAAGAATCTTACTACTATCGGAGCCCGGCTATGGGCCAGGCTCGTTTCTCCTTGCCCTATTTTATTCTCTTGTTTTGGTGTTACATATTGGACTGGTAGCTGGGTAAGCTATCACTGTATGATGGTGTAAGGCGTTAATTTGATTTATCCTGAATTTTTTCATAATTTGTGTACACCTAAATATCTTCAAACATACCAAAAAAAAAAAACAGATGCACCTTTTCATTTTTGTATAAAGAACTGGCGCCTTCATTTTTTCACCCCTTTAGAGAAATCATAATTTATCTTAACATTTGTATTATTCGGTCTATACCAGTGTGTATTTACAACAAAAATAAAATCGTATCGAAACGGGTATGTTCTATAAACCCTGTAAATTCGTAAACCTGAACTTTTCAAACGTACCCAGGGAGTTCATGTTCAACTAATTTTCATTGTTATATTGTGTATTTGTCTCCATATATTACATTAGTTGTATACTGAAAAAGGAAGACAAAATAACTAATCTTCCTGAGAAATATGGAGCTTAACAGTGAATTAAAATCAAGAAAATTTTACTTCGTCCAGATAAACACTTAGTGAATCTGAATGGCAGAGATAAATTGAAAACTGGATGAGCCGAGTGTCCTCACTCGCTTGGCAGGTAATCATAGCGTCTTTCCATTTCTGCAGTATACCATCAGAACCACCAGTATTTTTTTCTCGGACCTGTATACTTCAGACTGGAGATACATATGACGGCAATATGGTACAAGTACCAGTCCCAAACGTTCTTCCATCTAAACTGAATTAGTTACTGCATATGATCTTGTGTAACTGCAAGACAGTCAGTGAAAATTTGATGTAAAGAACGTAGTTCATACTGTCCTGCACTACCACCATCATCTCAGTTTCCAAAGCTTTGGCTACAACAGTAGAATAATGGAAGCTTCACCATAGTACTAATGGTCTATTCACGTTCGGTCTTCTTGTAAAAAGTTATTCGGGCAGTACGTGGTGCCTTCACAGATCTTTGTCCAGTAAGGAGCAGACTTTGAGAGTTAACATTCGTAGGCAGACTATCCCTGTTTAAGGTACTGAACTACTGGGTCATATACCTTTGAGTTTAGAGAGTTTTTTCTATTTCCGTAGCCCGGCCATGGGCTAGGTTTTTCTGTTGGTTGCCTGGACAACTAGGCTGTTCTTTCTCGTGGCCTGCTGGCGCAAATACCCATTACAGTCTGGTTGATCTGGCACACGTTAAAGATAATTGTCCAGTTACCGCTGCCATAGTGTCGGTGGATAGCGGTTAATTTTGGGGGTGTCTGTATCAGCAGACATTTTGATATCGTCCCAGTGTATGCTGAAACCCTTCATGGCTGAGGGACCGACAACCTCATCTTCACTCTCTCCTGTATGTACAGTAATCTCTGTGTTGAATTGAAAGAGCCTTGATTGGCGAAGCATCGTCAAAATAGATACATAGGTGTCACTATCAAATTCATCAATCAACTAATTACTGTAACCAATGTTTTAATGATAGCCCAGTACTGTATCTTAGAGTGTAGTAATATATACTAACAAGGTTCGTAACTGTTAAAAAATACCCTGGATGTGAAGTGACGAAGTCTTGCTATAGTGGTTATCCCAAAAAGAATGTCAACTATTGGGGTTGAAATGTCAGCACTCCGTTATTAACGTCAATCCTTCCACGTTTCCTATTATTCCCGTCTATCTTGTTGCCAACCTTATTACAGCGAGTTTTTCTGACCTGCTTATTTGTCGTTAAATGCTCTTGTTTTTTCTAGATTAATGTGACTTAACCTAAATTTTTCTAAATTAAAATAAAATAACATTAAGAAAAACAGGAAATGTAAAATGATTGAGTAAAACGTCAACCGTAAAGGTTTTTAAAAATAATGAGTTGGAATTGTTCCTTCTTGTTGCTTCATTCTCAGGAACTCCTTAATACTCTTATCATCGCTAAAATTAGCACTCATCGTATGACTCACGAAATCGTAATGACACGATTGCAAACAAACCATACCACGGGTGGGGATAGAACCCGCGATCAGAGAGTCTCTAAACTCCAGACCGTCACGTTAGCCACTGGACCAGCTAGCCACAAATCATATTGTGGCTAGCTGGTCCAGTGGCTAACGCGACGGTCTGGAGTTTTGAGACTCTCTGATCGCGGGTTATATTCCCGCCCGTGGTATGATTCATCGTATATTGAGGTTATCTCAGCTAATAGGGTTATCAAACCTTATTCCTTGGGTAGCATGAAAATGGGCTGGCAAATATTTTTGTTAGTGGGTTTGAGAAGAACCTGCCTACTGTGGGCTTCATACTTTCACAATGTCTACCCTTATTGTTTTATCCTTTTCTCTTGACTCCACCCCATTCGTTATATTCGTCCACCTCCTTCCCTCCATTCTTCTGTCTTTCTCCTTTTTTTTCTGTCCCACGTACACTGCCATTTGGCTTATGTAATACAGTTAATGTTCTCCAGCTTTTAGTTGGACTTCCGTGGCTGCTTTCCCCTACACCTTCGGTTTTTCAGGAGAATGTGGTCGTTGGTGGTGGCTCAGTGCTTCTGTAGAGCACCAAACTGCTCCGCTTAAACCAAAACCTTTTTAGCCGCTTTTAAACCCACTTGCTTTTATCCCAGGCCTGCCATGAATACTGAATGATAATCGTAGCGAGCGTAGTAACTAAAATATTGATATAGTTATTTTATTACAAGAATTTACGGTCATTACTGCATTACATGAACTATTACAGAATTACTAAATGGGTATAACTGACCATAATTTTTAAAGGTGTTTACCGGTAAGCGAGCGGAAGGCTTCGGTCAGATGACCAGAAGCTCCAGTGGCGGGTCATCTGACAAAGACCCGCGTTAGGAAACACTTGTCATATTTCCTGACGAACCTAACCTAACTATTACAAAATTAAAACCAATAATACGTAACTATCATTGCTGACAACTACTGTAGTTCCCTCTTCAGTTCTACGACCACTACACTGCTATCGCTTACACCTATTGTACTATTCACTTCCTCCACCCGTATCACTAATAATGCGACCTTACTGCTGCTGTTACTACTACTGCCACCACCACCACCTCTGCTGCTATTACTACTACCTCTGCTACTATTACTACTGCTACTACCGCTGCTAGCATTACTACTACTACTGCCGCTTCTGCTCGAAGTAGTATTTCCACTTACACTAAGACTCGCATTAACGCTAATATGTTGGATAAGGCGTGTCTGCCGGAAGATAAAAAACCAGCGACTTGTTTTAACACTTGGTTGTTGTTCTTCAGGTAAGTTGTAAGTACTGGAGACACCAGTCTGGTGTGGTGTAGAAGAATGCCTGGTAGGAATTCCATAGGAAAAATCCATCTACTTTTCGCATATGAGTTTGATGCTGCTATTTTTGTGCAGTCTTCAAATTGAGGACGTTTTAGCATATAAAATGTCGTTCTTAGCAGAAGATCTAAAATAAGTCTATATTAAGTTGTCAATTATTGTTATTATTAATTAACAGGAGAATTGTAGTGTTAAGTTATTAAGATTTAATTTACTACTTTGACTGGTCTTAAATCTGCACACAAATCACTCCATACGAAAGGAAATGAAAAGCAGGGGCGCCATGTGTACACTAAGAGAAAACACATTAAGTGTCCGGGGCCAAGACTATTCAGCGGCCTCCCACCATACATGAGGGGAATTACCAGTAGGCCCCTGGCTGCCTTCCAGTCAAGAGGGAGCTGAATAGATACTATGCGATCAGCCTAGCTGTGGTTCGTACGTTGGACCGTGCACGACCAGCAGTAACGGCCAGGTTAATCAGGTCCTGATCCACCTGGAGGCCTCGTCAAGGCCTGGGCCTTGACACCCCCCCCCTTCCCCCCATCCCAGAACACCCTCCATGTAGACTTCAGGTAGAGGCTCAGTGTTGCTGCGTACGTAATTAAAAAAAAATAATGCACTTAGAAGCCAACAGTTGTCAAAAACTGAGTCCGCTAGTTCATTCTTATGCGTTCATCATTACATATAATCTTGACTTGTAGGATTAGCACTTCTTTTTTTATTATAATAATAACAGTACATACAATCAGTTATTGTGAGTGTATGTAGCCTTACTGACCAGTTGGTCAGTCAGGAGGCCTGGTCTGAAACAGTCACTGAGAAGATGGTCTCCAGACCCGTCAGCGTTTTAGGTGTACGAGTATTTGACTGGGGTAGTGGGTCCCTGTGCACTGTCATACACTTTATTAATGTTAACACCCAAAAAAAGTGAGGAACGCATTCAAAGTTTTATTTCATTTTCGGATATAAATATGAAAATTGAGACAATAGTATTTTGATGCTTAGTCACTTTTAATGCTGGATAAAGACAAATTCGCTATAATGTGTCCGTTTATTGACAACGTTTCGCGCGTACGGTGGACTATATCGAGACTGTAACGATAAAACCTACGTTGTCAAAAAAAAAAAAGCATTATACTGCATGTGCATATCCATCTTGTCGGTATCTTATACCATTTATCTCCACTTTTAATGCTGGTGGAGAAGAAAATTTTCATTATTCATTTGTGTAGGCATTAGAGCGAGCCAGCCCAGCCCAGCCCAGCCCAGTCCTGAGGCTGTGTTGTATAAGTTGTGGTACTCGGGGCAGGAAGAGGGGAAGAAACTCGTTCACTTAATTCCAAATCTTGTGTTAAATCTGCAGAAGAGTACGATTTTTCAATCATATTTTAATCAAAGGCAACAAACGAGCGTGTGTTCTCTCATTTCCACAAATATTAGTCTGTCTTTACTTGGAGTTGCAACTTCATCCTGCAACATATGGTTAACCTGGAGAGCACTCTTGTTTAAACCCTCCCCCCCCAATCCATTTTCCCCTCTTTTTTTCCCATAAACACATTTCATCGTATACTTACACTTTATGTGAAAAATTCCACCGATTAATTTACACTGTTTTCTAACGTGGCTCTCACTGTACTCATCTTCCTAATAATCTTTTAGTCAGCAATGTGAGACAAAGTAGAAAGTATCATAGAGGCGAATACATTGAATAAATATTAAAATAGGTTGGGCATATATGAAATGTGAATAGGACTTAGGTTCTGGACAGTAGGCCAATTGCTTCATGAAGTACTATTGCAATTTTACTTTCTTGCCTTTCCAAACAATCGAAACTATACTTTGGTTTTTCTATTTTGTACATATTTCTTTGTGAATATTTATTGCTGTTTAACTGCCGTCCTGAGAAGTGACCAATCTGTTGATCAGTTTGGGCGTGGCCCTGGTGCCTAACCTTATCTCCATTACCAGCTCCCACCACCTACCTACTCCAATTTTAAACGATGGCTCCCCTTTCAAATATTTTTTGACTAAACCGTCCTTAAATGTTATCGCACGCATGTTATATATATATATATATATATATATATATATATATATATATATATATATATATATATATATATATATATATATATATATATTAATGTCATGCCGATTTTGGCTTAAATACTAACGCTTTTGCCGAACAAGGCAATCTAAAATATTTGTATGCAATAATTTCGCAAAAATCATTCTGAACCTAACTAAAAATATATATTTTATATATTTCATTGTGTTTATTATTAAATTATTGTAAACCTGTCTAAAACATATTTAGTTGGATTATGCGCTGTTATAAGGTTAGGTAAGTTTTCTAAGGTTCTTTTGGTACAAAATTATTAATTATTACATTAACATAAATGAAAAAAGTATATCTTTAAACGTAAAAGACAAAATTTAAGAAAGGACCTAATTGAGTTCTTGCTAATTGTCCAATTTTACATATTCGACAAGACATACATATTATATACACACTTTATATATTTAACCTATCGGCCGTCTCCCACCAAGGTAGGGTGATCAGAAAAAGAAGATACACCATCACTTACTCCACCACTGTCTTGCCAGTGGCGCATCGATACTGCAGTTCTGTTACCCCTCGAAACAGCAATATCCCCACCTCTTCTTCAGAATGCAGACACCCACCTTCAGAACTCCAAGTCCTAACTGGTTTCCCTGAATCTCTTCATAAATGTTACCTTGCTCACACTCCAACAGCACGTAAGTCATAAAAAGTAACACTTGCCTCCACTTCTAGCTAACATGCTCTCTCACACACACCTGTTGGATTTATATATTTAGATTATATTATGGAGGGAGGGACAACCAGGCAACCAATCGCCATTTGTGTTGGCCTAAGGAAGACAGTAGAGTATCGCATTTGGTGCAGAGTGGACTGCATGGTCTATTCTGACCCACCCGTATTACCAGTAGTGGTACCACCGTCCCCGCCCGTGGAAGCAGTCTATCTTTCTGTAGTGTGTTCCGGGGGTCAACACCCCCGCGGACCAGTTCTTGACCAGTATCACGGTAGTATATATGTTTTGTGTATTGCGCGTTTTCTAAAGTGCCAACAAGCCATACCAATAAATGTTTTAATGAAATACTGAAATATTTTTGTGTAGTATATCGAAAGAAATTTAGACCCTTCCGTGTGCTCTCGCATTTCACGCGTAATATGAATTAATAGTTTGTAAAGAGTAATGAAAGTTATAGCTTTTCAGATTTAAATGAATTAATTGTGAGGGGTGTAGTTTTGAAAAAAAAAAAAAGATAACTTTTTTGAATGTCAAGTGCTACAGATAAAAGCTTTGAAATGCATGCCCCACCGAATGAATATCTGAAATGAATGTCCTCATTTTTTGCTTACCTCAGCCCATGACAGTGGAACTGGTGTTACCATTTTTGGGGGGGGGGGTGTCCTGCCGCTCTACTAAACGTGTTACGTCGTTATATCTGGGAGAATGGATCAGTCTCCAGCTAGTGGTCCCAGGCGAACCTCTTATTGCTTGTTGTAGTAGTTAGGTACCATCATGTCTAGTTTTGCATCTGCGAATGCGTTAGTTGCATTGTGGCTATGTTTTACTCACGTATTCCATTAAGTTAGATGGCTTTCACACAGGAGGTCATAAATCTGTCAGTGTGAGCTAGAAGGTTGCTAGAATAAAGAGGCTATCAAGCATTCCATTAGGGGGTCTAGTAACTGTGTAGAATAGAGGGTGTATGTGTGAGTATGACTGTGGTTAGTGATGCCAATAGTATTTAGGCCAGAAACCTGCCGTCCCATTCTAGCTAACTGAATTCTTACGTTTAGTTCACGACACACGCGCACACGCGCGCACGTCGTGTCGACATATGTAAATGTTATGCCGAATAGGCAAAATTTGCGATTTTGACTTAAATAGCAACGCTCTTCTTGCCAGATGAGGCAAGCGAAAATTTGTGTATTCAGTAATTTCCCAAAAATCATTCTGAACCTAACGAAAAAAATATATTTCATTGTGTTTATTATCAAATTATTGTCAACTTATCTAAAATACATATAGTTAGATTAGGCTAAATTAAATTGCGCTTGTTATAATAAGGTTAGGTAAGTTTTCTAAGGTTCTTGTTAGAAAATTATTAATTTTTACATTAATTAACATAAATGAAAAAATATCCCTTACAAAATTTTAGAAAGAACTTGGTTTTGAACGAGTTCTTGCCAATTGACAAATTTTACCTATTTGGCACGACATATATGGGAGATGTTAACATTAATGAAAGTCAAGGGGCTAGGTCATATTTCCAGCAGAGTGAGAGGACTGAGAGTCGTAAGGGAGACCAAGAGTGACGACTCGGTGTAGTGAGCTTCATTATTGAGTCCTTCTTTTGTTACCTCCAGTTGATTTGCTCTCTTCTGTTGGATGTTTTTCTTGCTTCTTCCAATTGGAGGTTTGTGTGTCTTTGCTGCTGATATTTGTTACTTGATGCTGATGTTAATTTTGTACATTAATGCTCTTTAATGGTGATACATTCTTGCTGCTGTTCTTCGTGTCCCTGCTGCTATTGCCAATGTGCTACTATATTTCTTATTCAGGTAATACCTATCTTAAGTGTGACTATTGAATTCCGGTCCTCCCTCTCCCTCTCTACTTTGCGATCTTGATCAAGCCTCCTTGTTGACCTTAATATGAGACGAAATCAATAGACTACCAAGCAACAAGATGTGAATATTTTTTTTTATCTAGGAAAATCGAATACATCAGCATTGTTCTATTATGTTCTTTGATATTTTCACAGTGGGAACAAAAGTTGTTTTCCTATTATATTCCACCACACAGGATGTTTCATACACTGTTGAAATCTGTAAGTTTGAGTTGGGAGACCTCGTAGAGTAATGGATATCGTCATGGTATTCCATCAAAGGTTCAGCATCACAATAAAGGTAATCAGTTATACTGTTTCATAGCTGAGTTTCTTAAGTACATCATCTGAGGCTATGCTCGGAGGACAGTCCTTCACTCCTCTGCCGTCCCTGGCTCCTCTGCCGTCCCTGGCCCCTCTGCCATCCCTTGCCCTTCTTCCATCCCTCGCCTCTCTCCTCCCTTCTCATATCTGCCAATAAATATATTAACGCGGGTCCACTTTATAGCAGATAATTCGACACGTAATGTTCCCTGCATCAATTAATTGACTTTATTACCTCCCTGTCAAAAAATTTAACGTACTTATGAAGATATTTTATTTAAAGAATATAGAGAGCGCAATTTTTATTCCTCTTTGATGTAATCCTGTCAGTCTGTCTCAGTATTTTTACGTAGTTATTATATTTAAGTTTCAGTGTTGATTGACAATACTGACAAGCTGATAAGATACATGAGGAAGACTTTGGTATCCTTTGTATAATACGTGAGGAAGACTTTGGTATCCTTAGTATGCTTATATGCTGGCATCTGGCCTACCAGATACCAGTATATTAGCGCCAGTGTTTATGCCTGTGCTTCAGATTCTTCAAGACTGAGGTGCTCCTCATCTGCAAGGCTGCGGGACTGATTACCTCATCTTTTGTATATACGTAGTGGTTTCCTTGAATTTGTATTGATAAAACCACTGGATGGCGAAATGTTTACAGTAAAGATTCCCAGATGTTGCGCACGTGTCTAATTCATCTTCAGTCGAATACAGAGGTGACTGAGACTGAGAACAAGTTTTAGATGACGTTTCGGTTCGTCTGGGACCATTTTTTTTTTATTCCCCGGTATTCTCCTGGTCCGGGTCTTTTCCAATAGTGGTGACCTTGGCTCCCTATCTGGGGAGTGTCTCGAGACCTAAGTCTCCCATGGGAGGAGGTACAAGTACCCCCTCATCTTTGGGACCAAGTGTCCCCAGGCCTAGCCACAGTCCCCGCCCTCACGGGGCTCGTAGGGAGAAGCTAGGCCTCTGGTCTGCCATCTGCCCCACCCCAAAGGGGATCGTGGGGATGGCAGTCTTGTGAGCTGCAGGTGGTAGCAAGCTCAGGCTTCTGCTGAACACACACTTTCTGTGGGACCATTGTTAGGTTACAAATTAAGTTTTCTTTGTAAAATGTAAATTGTGTGTGTATTCTTTTAGTCATTGTAATTTTATTATTTTTGAAATGAAAATATTTGATGCATGCAAAAATTGGAATAGTTTATATAAATTAAAGAATGAGTTAGAAAGCACAATAAATATATTTTTCTGGATAATATTTGAAGCAAGAATTTGCAAAGCAATGTTAAACTTTTATGCAGTTTAACTGTTGGTGGAAAATGAGACATTTGCGCAACATTTGGGAATGTACTGAGGAAACGTTTTGCCACGGTGGCTTCTTCAGTCCAGTACGGAGAATAACAGTAGAGTTAATCCGTCCCTCAGCCTGAAATCGATGTGTTCAGTCCGTCTATCTCGATGGATTGAACATATCGATTCCAGGCTGAGGGACTGATTACCTCAGACTACTACTATTTTTCTACCATTCTTCTTTGGACTGATGAAGCCACTGTGTAGCGAAAAGTTTCCTCAATAAAGATTGCCAAATGTTGTACAAGTGTCTCATTCTTCAACTAGTAGGCTTTCTAAAGCATTCATCACACTCAGATTGGTATATTGCTATATATTACCATCCACATTAAAGGTTGTGAAACTTCATATCAGTATTTAATAAAGTTTTATTGAATGGCAAAAATCTCTGGATTTTTATTCCTGTGAATGATTTTCACAGATATATATTTAATATTTTCTGTGAAAATAGTGGAAAGATTTTAAAGTTGTGCGATGAATACAGTTGTGTACAAACACACTTTCGAGAGCAGGAGGCACTGTATCATGATAAAAATGTCTTCTGTGTAAAGTAGGGGAGCATTATACACTTCACGCACTTTTATAAACGTGCGAGGCCAAGCATTTTTAATACATTTACTTCAGGTAAAGGAAGAATTGCCAACGGAGGAACAGTGGCACAGACACGTGCCCTTTTACCTAACATGAGTAACATGTAGGTTTTCAATGAAAATTCCAAGCATTGGTTGAAATACTGAGAGGAAATTGAACGAGTTTTGTGTAGTGTGTAAGAGCTGTGGTAGTGGATACTGTCATGACGCCCAAGTGAGGCAAGGAATGTAGAGGTGTGTGTGTTTGTTTATAAGTCAGGTTGAAGCATGGAATATTGACTTGTTGTTTGTGGGATGTTTCTCATATTAGAATGTAATGTATAAGTGTGTGTCCAGACAGATTCTATAAGTACTGGATTTTTAATGTCCCGGATGAGAATTGGGGGAAATCACTCGTTTGGAAGTTGACTTTGGTGATAGTTGAGCTGATTGTAGAGACGTTTCTTAGTCTCGTTTGGATGTTTCTGATAGACTTAGCTCTGCTAATGAGACTTTTTTTCAAGAGGAACTGTAGCGGGTTTTCACGACCGCACTCTTTCTTCAACTTTGCCTTTTGGTGAAAATCTCCACAGGTGAGAGATACGGTCTAACTTTCATCTTTTCCTCCCGAGTGAAAGATAAAAGTATCACTGTCGTTAATGAGAAAGCTGTAAAGACGAAGCTTGGGGGGGGGGGAAGTAATCTATTTCCACTCTTATTTCCTTGCCATTTCCATGAGATTTTATTTACATATATTTATCTGGGTGGCTGTACGAAACATTAAGGTTTTTTAACATTAATAAATTAATGGTATTTTTGTCAGTGTTTATTTTAAAAGGATCTAGTGGAGTTTGTGTTGATTACTCACTGCATTGCAGTGAGTAATCAGAGGCTCTTGTAGGCGTGTGTATGTCTGCTTGTACAGGAGGGTCCCGCTTTACAGCGTTTCGCTAATGCAGCGGTTTTAAATTATACTCATTCTTCATTTATTCAGACTTTCTACAATAAATATATTCACCACTCACAATAGGCTAAGGACGAAAATATTTTAAGGTAAATAATGTGTGTACTGTATACGCATTTTTTAGGCCTAGCTCTATTGCTCATTTAATATACGAGTGTTATGAAGCTTTTATATGCATTTTAACGTGGAAAAAATACAGCATTAGCCCGGGAACCTAATATGCTGTATAAGCGGGGCCCTCGTGTACGTAAACCTGTGACTTGCTTTTGACCGATTTAGTGCTACTTCCCTCCGCCTCAGGTTGGTGTCCCTGTGGTACAGTGGCTGGCTCCTATTTTTGAAATGTGTGTTCAGAGCATTGGCAGTTTTGTAACAACTTTAAAAAAAAAAGTGAGGACAAGTGTTTTCCAAACGAAAGAGTACGCTTCCTCCGTGCAAATTTGAAAAGCAAAGATCATATTAGTCTGATCAGAGGTGTAATTATGTCAGAGGAGCATGTGGTTCTTAATGCCTTTACCGGGCGGGGAGGAAAAACCCTCAGGGTCCTCCCCTGAACAGTTAAAATACATAAATAATGGACATAGGGGTGAGGCAGTCGCACTCGCATGTTCCGAGTCTCACTCGGCAGGTTTGCGATGGCATATTTGTATGTGCAGTTTGTGTCCCTTTTTATGGTTCCTAACGCGCTACTCTCCTTGTCCACAGTCGTGGACGTGAGTATTTCCCGCCTTTCTTTTTTTTTTTTCTTTTTTTATTGACAATAGTTTTCTCTCCCGTTTTTATTTAGACATTTGTTTTTACAGGGTTTAGTTTAGAGTTCATATCATTGTTATCAACTTCAGCTCATTTCAAAGCCTTTTTATTATTTTGAAACATACAAATAGGGAACAGGATGCAGGTTGAGGCTAGCTGTGGACCAGTGATTTCATTTAGTCAGCTGATTTTGTTGAATCGATGTATATTCTATATTCATGTTCCAGACTCGAGTTACTTTAGGAATGACTCACGAAATCGTAACGACACGATTGCAAACAAACCATACCACGGGCGGGGATAGAACCCGCGATCAGAGAGTCTCAAAACTCCAGACCGTCGCGTTAGCCACTGGACCAGCTAGCCGGTCCAGTGATATGGTTTATTTTAGGAATGAATTATCGCAAATGAAGTGATGTTCTTGAGAAATGTAGTTGCTGTTTGTTGCCCGTCTTGTTGTATAGAAGCTGTCTTCTCGCTGTACACGAAGTGTGGTACCATGCCAGTATTGGATTTGTATATAAAAAAAAGCTACCCGCGTTTCTGTGGACCTTGGATCAGGGTCCCAGGACCGTAACGTTTTCTAATAAATATGTCGTAGTGTTTGCTGGTGTGTCTTTCTGAACTAAACCATCACTAAAAGCGAAGTTTCGATCGGTCCTGGGTCATTTTCAAGTCACAGTTGTTACTTGGCAATAGTCTAGGGTAGATCGAAACGTGGTCGAAAGGGTTTCTTTTCCAAGAGCAAGTTTTTTGGTGAATTGTTCCAGTCACAGTATTGTGACTTTTTACTCTTCTCTACTAAATATACCGTTTTAATTATAATGCATATATATGCGTTAGGTTCTGAACGAGCTTATCCCAGACCTAAATTATTTTTTCATTATTTCGTGATTGCTTAATCAAAATTTAATTAAGCTAAATATACGTGTGATTAACTGAGAATAACAAAAGCTAAACGGAAGGGTGAAGTTTGGCAGCGGTGAAGGTTGTTCAGCTCCATGGTCTGGAAGGATATCGTTCCAGACCATGGAGCTGACGTTTTCTCCAGGCTGAGGGACTGATCACCTCAAATACTCTTTATCCAAGGTTGATGGACTGATTATATCATTATTTTTCTCCCTTTGTATTTGACTGAAGAAGCCTACTGTGTAGGTGAAACAATCTCATCATAAAAGATGCCCAACCTGTCGATATTTTATACCATTTTTAACTATAAAGCTTAGAAGCTTACAGATATAAAGCTTAGAAGCTTACAGATAACTTACGTCAGTAATAAACCATCAAGTGAATTGTACAGTGGAGACAGTTATATTTTGTGAGCATGAAAAACCTATCCATAAATATGCATAAAAAACGTAACCCAACCTAAACTTACCTAGATTTAGAGGTGAGGTAAATTTTAGGTTAGTTTTTTTTTTCGTGAGATTCTTTCTCCCCATAGGTGTCTCGTTCAGCTTACACAGGTCTTGCCTCTAGTCACAAGCGTCTGGGATCACTTTTCAAGTGAATATCGAAGTAAAACCATACAAAATATTATTAATCAGAATTAAAGGAATGTACCCATAGGCCCAAAAGATAACTATCCAAATTGAATAATCCACTTAAATTTGCATAAGCTCTTGAGCTCCTAAACTCGACATTAACCAGAAACATTGTAGATCCTTGGCTTGGACAGAAGTCAGCGAACTGTAATCTGTGCTCCTTGCATGTGGAAAACAGGTTTGCATCTGGCCTAATTCGTTAGAAATACATGTATAGGTTAATTCATACAGATCAAGGACGGGTATGCCCCGCTTCGTCTTTGTGCGTGCGTAACTCATTACATTCTTGCAGTTACAAGACCACAGGTGCGATCTGGTCTTGTAACAACTACAACACCAGACATTACTTCGGCATTGACTTCTCAAGTTCCAACTAGTCGTAGGTCGCAGTATCTCCGGAGGCCATTCTATGTATCTACCATTAGTCGTGAAGGCATGTTTTTCAGTATCTTTTCTGCACCGCTTTTTGCATTATTTGAAGTAAGAAATATTCATACACTCCATTATCATTTTAAGAATTTTTATATGATTATCATATCTCTCTTTTTTTTTCGTAATTCATATTTCATGGCACTGATGTTTATTGTCTTGGGATGAGCTCTAATATGTTATACTATGTAGGGCAAGAGTTCACTATGACAGTGTTAATGCTTTCCATAACAAGAGATATTAGAGTACTGTATATTAAGAAAGATGTTCATTCCTGCTAGACTCTGACAGGGTACAAATATACGTGGGAACACACTAACGACAATGTCTCATAATATAAAGTAAACTTCCACCTCCAACTGTAAACAAGATCTACTGCTCAGCTCAACTTGCGTTTGAGACTATTAGAGGTGTACTCATCTTGTTCTAAAAGGGTAACTTTAAATCTTATGATAAACGGGATGTTTGAGATTAACGTCACAAGTAGGTTACGAAAAGTTTTCCTATTTCTTTTTGGGGCACTTGCATTATTTCATATACTGATCTTGATGCACAAATAAACACTCTTAATAGGACAGAAATTGTGATTGGGAAGAGAAATAAATAGCATGATAACCCATGCCGCTGCTACGCATATATTGTACTAAACCTTTGTAAAATATTGGTTTGTATTCATAACAATGAAACGTTTATGAATTTAATGTTACAGTTAAATCAGAGTGGGGTTTGGAACTGTGTAAAAACTGATTGATGGCAATAATAATCACCTTGCCTTAGTAACATAGATACCACTGCGACTGTGTTCTACGTGTCATGTTGGTTTAGTGCGTGTTAGCGCTGTTCTGTGTACTTTGTGTCAGACAGTGTGGATGAGTTTGTGGAGTTAGTCGTGTGTAGCAGATTGGTAGTGCGGTTAGGGCGGGGCTGATGTACAGGAGCACCTGTGTGGGAGGAACAAACTAACACTCGCATCACCGTGTTACCCTTGTTACTACCCCCATTACTTTGACTCATGCCTTAAAAAGGGGGCTTTTTTTTTATTAGTGGCGGGAATGTTTTTCATCAAGTCTGGTGCTGCCTAGGGCTTTACAAGTGGTTTGAGCAGCGGTGTTAACATGTGGGGAAGCTTGATTTTGAAGAAAGACTGTGACAGGAATGCGGGAACGAAGCTAGTCGTGATAAGCATTGGCGCAAGCATCAAGCAGGAGGTTAGTAGATAGCAATCATCCAAAGAGGTAAAACTCGTTATGAACGTGAAACGGAAGCCCGTCAAATGTTTGTAGTTTGTCAGTATTGCTGGTATTTTCTTTGTCTCGGGCATATATAACAAGCGTGTAATTCTTAACAATTTCTTCTTGTATTTATTATATAATTATAATTTTCATGTTTTTGAATATTTATTCTTGTAATATTTCCTTTGGAATTCAGGAACCAAGGTCTAAGACAGATTATATATTCAGATGTATTGTTCTGCTGGTGTATTTAATGAAGGGTATTTATCTTCCTGATCACCAGTTACACTTTTCAACTAAATGTCATGTTGTGTTGTGTATATTTTGTATGTATTTTGTTGCATAAATGTTTTGATGTTTCACCTTGTTGGTCATTCACTACAACACGTTTTTTTATTTTGTAATAACGTTGCTTATCTAATATCATCGGCCGCATTTGCCGGTCAGTTGCAGACTTGTTTGGTTGTATTTTTTTTTTTTTTGCGATTGCTGTTGCTTTGCTGATTGTTTGGTGCTGCTTCCTTACGCTGTCTGTTGCTGCCTGCAAACTCGTTGCTGGTTTCGTTAGCATTGCGTGCTGCAGCCCGACCTCTTTTTGGAAAATGTTGCCTTGTGGCAGCCCTAAGCTTGTAATTGTTGTGTACTTTTGATCTATACAATGATTTTTTGATCTGCCCATTCTCGCACTGAGAGTGATATACATTAATCATTCCATGTTGTGTATTTTTCCTCGACCACGTTATTGCCAGACCTATAATGGCGTGTTTTTCATGTGCTTATTTTTTTAGGTTTATGTGACTTAACCTAAATTAGTTTAACGTCAAGAAAATACAATATGGAGAAAAGTAGTAAATGTGGAATCGTTGATGTTTAACAGTACTGTACGTCAACCTTTGACTTTTTAAAATGAGAATGGTTGAAGAGTGAATTTCAACTTCATGTTTTTCGAGAGCAAAAACTTTTTTTTTTTTATGATTTTTTTGTTTCGTTTTCATTTTCTACTGTGTGTTTCGGAAGCTACTTTTTTGCTTATACAAATAACATGATACGCCAGGGAGTGATAGCATGAAAACCTGGTTGAATGTTTGGCGTTGTTGGTGTGTAGGGTCATTGCTCTCTACTACGGTCACAGGGAACGCCCGGCCTGGTAGAGTGGATATGTGCTCTTCCCGGCTTTGTTTGAGGTGAATATTGATCAAAAGTATCATCGCTAATATTATTTAGCTGGTAATTGTCACGTTAAAAATACTGTTCATTTAGACCTTTTCTGCAGCTTCATTCGTTAGATATTCTTTAGCCAGTATTCGTAAATTGTTTCATGTTAAGACTGGCCTTATGGAGGATTGTAAGTTATTTCTTATGTAAGGCACATTCCCTACTCTCTCCTCCCCCCTTGTGTATTACCTCTGTGAGACACTTGACATTTACTCTCATTCACACAGTAAACACACCCAAACAACTTGTAGCTTCTTGACGTTGTTTGTAAACGATAAATTACCGTAAAAGCCCCAGACGAGCCTGGCCCAATGTCGGACTCCTGGAGTATAAAAACTCTTAAAAACTCATCAAAGGTGGGTATAGAATACATGAAACATTAAGAAAAATCGACAAGATCTTCATGTAGATGACATTCCAACTTGTTCATTACAGAAAATTGAAACGTTTCCGAATTAAAAACGTGGTAAATGTTTTCATAGAGTGAGCAGGTAAAAACATCTAGGATAATGGTGTCAGATGATATAACACTTAGGCACAAGAAAACAGACATAACCTCGGCCAGGAAAATTATAGGATGGGCTGAATACACTCAAAAGATATGGAATGCAACTCCGTTAAGGGTCCTGAGCAAGGCTGGTGTGTTCTCTTGTCTACTTTCCTGGCAGGCGGGATATCACAGTTGGAATATGTGTACTGAAGCCTTTTACGGCTTGAATACACACACAGTAAAGCCTCTGGAGTGCTGGGACGAATTCAAAACGCTGAGAATGTACTCAGGAATGGAGGAGAGATCTCTGTCTCTGTAGGGGAAAATACTCTGATGGTCTGGGCGTTAATCTGAACACTGAAATAGCAACTTGCTAATCTGCCTCGTTCTTTTGCTCCTCCTCTTGCTCTCTATTTCTTTTGATCTCCCTTTTATCTTAATCTGTTTCCTTTGTTATCGCCTCTTTCTCTTGCTCTCCCCCTTTCTCTTTCTCTCCCCTCTCTTGCTCTCCCCTCTCTTCCTATTGTTCTTCTTCATTTTCTCTTGCTCTCCTCTCTTTCTCTTGCTCTCCCCCCTCTCTTGCTCTTACCTCTTTCACTTGCTCTCCTCCTCTTTCACTTGCTCTCCCCCTCTTTCACTTGCTCTCCTCTCTTTCTCTTGGTCTCCCCCCTCTCTTGCTCTTACCTCTTTCTCTTGTTCTTCATTTTCTCTTGCTCTCCCCATCTTTCACTTGCTCTCCCCATCTTTCACTTGCTCTCCCCCTCTTTCACTTGCTCTCCCCCTCTTTCACTTGCTCTCCCCCTCTTTCACTTGCTCTCCCCCTCTTTCACTTGCTCTCCCCCTCTTTCACTTGCTCTCCCCCTCTTTCACTTGCTCTCCCCCTCTTTCACTTGCTCTCCCCCTCTTTCACTTGCTCTCCCCCTCTTTCACTTGCTCTCCCCCTCTTTCACTTGCTCTCCCCCTCTTTCACTTGCTCTCCCCCTCTTTCACTTGCTCTCCCCCTCTTTCACTTGCTCTCCCCCTCTTTCACTTGCTCTCCCCCTCTTTCACTTGCTCTCCCCCTCTTTCACTTGCTCTCCCCCTCTTTCACTTGCTCTCCCCCTCTTTCACTTGCTCTCCCCCTCTTTCACTTGCTCTCCCCCTCTTTCACTTGCTCTCCCCCTCTTTCACTTGCTCTCCCCTCTTTCACTTGCTCTCCCCCTCTTTCACTTGCTCTCCCCCCTCTTTCACTTGCTCTCCCCCCTCTTTCACTTGCTCTCCCCCACTTTCACTTGCTCTCCCCCTCTTTCACTTGCTCTCCCCCTCTTTCACTTGCTCTCCCCCTCTTTCACTTGCTCTCCCCCTCTTTCACTTGCTCTCCCCCTCTTTCACTTGCTCTCCCCCTCTTTCACTTGCTCTCCCCCTCTTTCACTTGCTCTCCCCCTCTTTCACTTGCTCTCCCCCTCTTTCACTTGCTCTCCCCCTCTTTCACTTGCTCTCCCCCTCTTTCACTTGCTCTCCCCCTCTTTCACTTGCTCTCCCCCTCTTTCACTTGCTCTCCCCCTCTTTCACTTGCTCTCCCCCTCTTTCACTTGCTCTCCCCCTCTTTCACTTGCTCTCCCCCTCTTTCACTTGCTCTCCCCCTCTTTCACTTGCTCTCCCCCTCTTTCTCTTGCTCTCCCCCTCTTTCACTTGCTCTCCCCCTCTTTCACTTGCTCTCCCCCTCTTTCACTTGCTCTCCCCCTCTTTCACTTGCTCTCCCCCTCTTTCACTTGCTCTCCCCCTCTTTCACTTGCTCTCCCCCTCTTTCACTTGCTCTCCCCCTCTTTCACTTGCTCTCCCCCTCTTTCACTTGCTCTCCCCCTCTTTCACTTGCTCTCCCCCTCTTTCACTTGCTCTCCCCCTCTTTCACTTGCTCTCCCCCTCTTTCACTTGCTCTCCCCCTCTTTCACTTGCTCTCCCCCTCTTTCACTTGCTCTCCCCCTCTTTCACTTCCTCTCCCCCTCTTTCACTTCCTCTCCCCCTCTTTCACTTCCTCTCCCCCTCTTTCACTTCCTCTCCCCCTCTTTCACTTCCTCTCCCCCTCTTTCACTTCCTCTCCCCCTCTTTCACTTCCTCTCCCCCTCTTTCACTTGCTCTCCCCCTCTTTCACTTCCTCTCCCCCTCTTTCACTTCCTCTCCCCCTCTTTCACTTCCTCTCTCCCTCTTTCACTTCCTCTCCCCCTCTTTCGCTTCCTCTCCCCCTCTTTCACTTCCTCTCCCCCTCTTTATATTACACTCTTTCCTTACGTTCCTTCCTCTTAGTGTCTCCTCTTCCCCTTGATCCCTCTTTCCTGTGCTTACCCTTCTTCCATTGTCCACCCCTTCCACCGTTCTCCTCAAATGTTTGTACATGAAACCTGTTTGATGGAATATTACAGTGAAGTATAACTAGCTTTTGTTCCCCTCTATATAATTATTATGTAAAATAGGGTACCAACACATTGCTAATGTATCCAGTGTTGCTAATTTAAATACACAATCCCCTCTTTGCGCACCGTGCAGGTGTAGTGGTGTCATCATTTGAAGTGCACATCTTGCAGCCTGGTTGATCAGGAGAGCACCAGACAAGCCTGGTCTATGACTACGCTGCCGGAGTATGAGAACTCGAAACTGTGACAGGTATGTCGCAGGGGCAGGTGTGATGGTGTCACCATCTGGACTGGAGGTCTCGCCAGCTTGTTGAGTCCAGCAGCGTGACAAGAGCTTCAGTCTTTGCTCACGCACCTCATTCTTGCCACCCCATCCCCTCTTCGCCCACCACATTATTTTTTCCGGCTTATTCATATTTATTTACGCGCTTTTTTTTTCTACCCCTTATCGTTTTTTCTTAGTCTTTAAGGATGTTTCTCAACCATTTTTTTTTCTGATTTCACCCGTTGCCTTACTGTTGCTCTTGTACTGTCGTCGGCTCTAAGTACTGTTTACATTTTTAAGGCATAAGATTAACGTAGTTAAGAGATATAAACAATAGATTGACTGTATAGATAAACATGAAAAAGATACCACAGCGAAAATAGGAAATAAAACCTGAGCGCTTTCATGTCCCTACACAAATCTTCAGATGAATGGAATGTGTGTTTAGACACATGAAAGCGCTCAGGTTTTATTTCCTATTTTCAATGGTATTTTTTTTCGTTTTTGCAATCACGCGTTTTATTGTGATTTCTTCCACAGATGAACATACGATATAATGTACATGTACATAGCAGATACTTGAGGGTCTGGTCCCATATCTCAGCACTACTATAAGTTACTGGAGGAGTGAAGAGCACGGGGACTCTTTGTACAATTAGGGAATACTGTCAGTGTCCGTGGTTCAAGTCTGACAGTAAAACTAGACATCAAAAATATTGCCGGAGCGAAGATAGAAATTTTCACTAAGAAATTGACAAGCTTCCATTAGAATTTGCTGGATCAGTCGGTTTGTGATGGTAGTGTGGCCTTGCTGGTCTGTAGCATAGACTGTCTGGTTGACCAAGCGTTAACAAGGAAGCCTGGCCTCAGGCCGGGCAGCGAGGGTAAAAGAGCTTTGAAACCTATCACAGGAATATCAAATGTAACAGGTGGAGGAAAATAAAAGTAAAAGATATTGGGGGGACTAAACTGGGCATGTACACACAAGCCTCAAAACTATTCAGTGTTCTCCTCGCCAACAGCACTACACAGAGAACCATAATAGATGCAGCGAGTAAATATCAGTGCATCACCAACACCTTACTACGCTCCGCGGAATCATGTACGACTCGAGGCGATGGTCAAGACAGTGCAATATTCTTCACTGTTTTGATTAGTGACTTAAGATAACAAATGTGCAGCAGCTAGAATCCATCATGATGGCTGGAGACTCCTTCATAACTGTTCTATACTGTAAGCTGGGTTAGGGGCGATCAAACAAGCACAATCTCGTGCCCCACAACAGAATAAGCAACACGTTGTTCTTCACACGGATTCATAACTGCTCTTGTCACTCCACACTCAACAACAGGACAACGTAAGACTCGTCTATCTTAAGCATCCTAGATGTACAAGGGAGTAAAACACTCAGCTGGATACCAAGCTGTGTTTGTGTCCAAGGGAACAAGACGGCAAATGAAACTACCAAATTAGCCACCAGGGATGAGCATATACTTGTCCCCAGATTAATCAGCCTACGACAGACTAAACACTGCAAGACAAACATGAGAGAGCCTTAACGATCCTAAGATCAGAGTTGTGGCAAAACACGGCTTCACAGCTATAGCTCCCCACCTTCCCAAAAGGCCCTTACAGATATCGGCACACAGCCTTCATTGGCTGTGCCTTGGCTACCCTACAAAAATATTGAGGCACTCAAAGAATAATGCCAGCATTGCCATCACACTACCTGCTAAATGGCCAGATAACACTTCCACAACTAAGTTACCTGTTGTTTCCACTGCCATTGCACCAGGAGCCTGCCAGAACTGCTGCCTCTTTCGTGTTCCTAGAGGTAAATATTCTAAGTATATTGATGCCCTTCCTAACAGTATTTCCACCCCTACGATAACATCTTTCTCAACACTGTTGATGTAAAGTTATATAGTAGAGATGTATATTTTGTTTCAGCAGACACTCGCCAGCGGCGAAGAAAGTCAAGTGCTCTTCTACAGTCTGTGACCAAACGAGCCTGGACCAAGCTCGGGCTCTGGTAGTAGAAAAACTCGCGGAACTTATCAAAGGTATACAGAGTCAAGGACACAAATATGTAAGCGTTAACACAGTTTAAGATATTTTTAGCGAGTCATTGGATGTTTATCATGATTTTTTTTTTCCACAGACAAATATACATGCTAGCACTACTACGTAAGAGTCAACAACCACTCATATTTAATAGACTGAGATTGCCACAGCGGGAAGGAGCTCTATTGGACGGATCACGAGTACTTGTACCAATCACTCAAGCAAGCAACCTATCTTTTTTTTTTTTTTTTTTTTTAAGGGGGGAATACCAACACAGTACTATTGTGTTGTGTTGCCATACGTAAGTTGGCCATTTGTGTGTTGTTATTGTTGGTTAATTTTGTGTAAATATAAGTTAACGTATTTGAACATAACGAAGCAGATAAAATATGTCAGTTTAGACTAGGCAGAAATCCAAGAACAGCAATTCGGAGAAAATTGAACACGCTTATTTCCTCTCAGCCAACATACATGATGTAAAAACAACCAAAACAATTAAATTTTTTTTATAAATATCTTCAGAGAAAAAATGGAGTGTTAGGAGCGTATACAGAAACTCATAATTTAAAGCCTTTTGGTGCAGTGAAGTCTGGGTCCCAACATATACAATGTATGGATGTGATAGAATTAACAAGTTGCACGGAGATGTAGGTCTCCTTGAGAGACTCGTTTATTTGCGTAGATTTTTGAAAATCAAGCGACATATAGAGGTACTAGGAACATAACCAGATAATTATCCACGGTGGAGATTCTGTTCTTGCCGAATGTATATTTGGCAATGCCAGACAACTCACTGTAACTGAAATAGTACCTGGAAGTGCTCAAGACCAAAAGGCACATACTTGAGAAACTAGTCGGACACAATAATCTAAAATGCAGTACAAAGCACTTCTATTACGAGCTGATTGAAGTGCAGGAAAACACTATTTCGTGTGTGGCAAAGCTTAGTGTAAAGTTATGTTTAGTAAATTTTAATAAAACACTAAAACTGACTGACAAAAACAAGGCACTGGCAGACATTTTTTTTTGGCTCACCATCCTAAGCGCTCTTAATCTTAACCAGTGCCTGGAAAATTTTTATGCAGAATCGTACAAGGTCCATATATTATATTTATGAGAGAGTGAAAATTGGAGTCATTTTCTTGAGTTGGAAAGGATAGGGAGGGAGGAAATGGGAAGAGTGAGCAAAATAGTGTGTTGCTTTGGCCTGAAGATGAGTATCAGCGATGCACAACGGGACGAGTTGTGGTGGTGGTGTTGCTGCATCCAGTTGTAGAGTTTCCCAGTGAAGGTCACAGCTTGCGTCATCCCTATCACCCATCATACACTCACATCCATTTTACCAAAAGCTTTTGATTGTTTTATGATGATGATGATGATGATCATCATCGTCGTTATTATTTACGGGTAGCTTGAATGTGTGTGTGTGTATATATATATATATATATATATATATATATATATATATATATATATATATATATATATATATATATATATATATATATATATATATTATGAAGGTAACATTTATGAAGAGATTCGGGAAAACCGGCAGGCCGGACTTGTCCTGGAGATGGGAAGTACAGTGTCTGCACTCTGAAGGAGGGGTGTTAATGTTGCAGTTTTATAATTGTAGTGTAAGCGCGCCTCTGGCAAGACAGTGATGGACTGAATGATGAAAGTTTTTCTTTTTCGGGCCACCCTGCCTTGGTGGGAGAAGGCCGATTTTATATTTATATATATATATATATATATATATATATATATATATATATATATATATATATATATATATATATATATATATATATATATATATATATATATATATATAATAGTATCGGTAAAAATAAGTCTCGTAAGCTGGTGAAGTCTATATAGAGCTTGTTAGGTAAGACCATTTGAATGTTCACTCTATATACAGCGTTAGGAAAGTTTTTAGTTCACTCTAAGATTCGCTGTTTGTATCTTCCTCAATACCTTTATCGCACATCTTGTGGCAATATTGAAACCGATGTGTTTACTTTTGAAGACTTGTATTTGGAAGTGTGGAGGAGTATTGATATATGATATTGGTGGTGGCATCACTAGTCCCCTCTCACATAACCCCAGACTTCTACTGACTTCTCACCCTCTATCCCGCGTTCCCCTCGTCCTCTCCCATCTCTTCCCTAATTCCCTCCCTCCCTTCATTTTTATTCCCCTCCCTCTCTCCCTCCCTTCTGACACATAATCTTGCTGTTTTATTCTCTACAAGAATTTCATAGTTTCAGGTGTGGACTCCCCCAAGGTTGAGCCCTGGATGTGGTTGCTGCACCCAGTACAAAATGTTTTAATGAATAGATGATTCTTGAATAACTACTTAGCCGTATTACGGTATGATGTATACATAGGTAGATTGAATTATATTTCACGATGCAATAAACTCGTGTGGAACATTCAGAACATGGAGTGGTGCAGGCTCCATCCTACGTCCGGTAATCGCAGCTTGGTGTTTGGCCACTTAGGATGATCGTTATATGTAGAGTTTAAGTGAAACCCGTTTCTTACGTTAAAAAAATTGTCAGGTAAAAGACTGTCACATTCACAAATAGCCCACATTTTAGAGAGGAAAGTTTAGACGGTTTGACCCGTCCTAAACTATTATCATTTTCACGTGACCCTCCTGACAAGGTAATAATATTAACAAAGGTAGAGGAAGTGAAAGCTAGTGTAGATATTCTGGTCCGTGTGTCCGTCCTCGCATGGTAATACTGGAAGTAAAGTGTCCTACTAAACAGAAGTATAAAATATTGATAACGGATGTACCATGGTGTCAAGAAGACCATTGGTTATAATGTTAAGCCTGACTTAAGAAATCGTAATGACACGATTGCAAATAAACCATACCCCCGGCCGGGATTGAACCCGCGGTCATAGTCTCAAAACTCCAGCCCGTCGCGTTAGCCACTAGACCAGCTAGCCACAATAAGATTCATCCAACTAGGTATATTTCTACACCAAATATACCTAGAAATATACCTAGTTGGATGAATCTTATTGTGGCTAGCTGGTCTAGTGGCTAACGCGACGGGCTGGAGTTTTGAGACTCTATGACCGCGGGTTCAATCCCGGCCGGGGGTATGGTTTAATGTTAAGCCATTTGTACTTAATGCTGAGGTAGTCTTTTACTATTCTGTGGTAGAAATAATTTTATTTTCTTTATTTCAGGTGAGTTGAGAGGTTGTGCAGCCGCCGGCGCTACAATGTAATGCCATACGTATGTTTCCTGACTTTTGTCGTTTGCTTTGTATTTATAGTATTAACTTTACATTCCGCTAAGAAATACGTGGAAATGTCAGTCAGGCTCTCACGATAGCTGGCGCATAACACTTCCCCCCTCCCTCCCCCCCTCCCCCTCTCCCCCCTCTCCCCCCTCCCCTCCCCCCTCCCCCTCCCCTCTCTCTCTCTCTCTCTCTCTCTCTCTCTCTCTCTCTCTCTCTCTCTCTCTCTCTCTCTCTTCCCCCTTCTCATTATAGCAGAGTGAAATCAGGCTTTTTCTGCTTGGTATTTTATTTTACATAAAAAATATACCATATTTTATACAAAATCATGCCTTGGAAAATGCTGGAGGGACTGGTTCCGAACCTGCACAATAAAGTGTTTCTAACAGGAAGCATGGTACACACCAAAATACGCCGAATAAAAAAAAATTGTTAAACATAAAGGGCAGAGACTTTTACAGCGTCCTCCCACCAAACCTTGCCGAAATTACTAAATCACTGATATCTTTGAGGGAATTTAGGATGTTTCTTGTGAGCCGTACTCTGTTTACGTTGGACTGCATAGTGCGAACACAAACAATCTCACTGATCAACTATCGACAGGGAGGCATAATCTAGGCCCGGCTATGGGGCCGATGATCTCCAGAAACCTCTCCAGGTAGACATAACAAATAGTAGTGTCCCATATCTATCCTGTAGACCAGTGGTCCTCCTCACCCTTCCTACATTAGTCTGCCACATTTAATGGTCAAATGTGTGATGAGTCCCGTACGGTTTTGTTGACATTTCAGTGTGGAACCTCCGTAAGTGAATTTCATGTGAGGGCTGCAGGATGGGGACCCTTGCTGTAGACGGCAGAGGTTCTAGAAACTAGGCCCCATGAGGTTAGATAAGGTTGCCGGGAAACAGGACAAATGTATCCAGGCACCCTTCTTAGTTATATGATGACCGGCAGCTGGAGTTTTTGGTTATTTGATAAAGGCCTTCCGCTTGCTTACCAGTCCAGCCCTTTAAAAATAATTTATGGTTATGAGTACTTAAGGGTGTTTACATATTAAAAATTTTTCTAAAAGAAAAAAGAAAATCGGATAAATTATGGAAGTGAATGATCTGAGAGAGATAAGAAACTGTTAGAAGAAAAAATGGTAAGGGCGGGAGAGAAAGGAATGAAGAGGATATCTAAAAGATAATGTGTGAATGTACAATGAAAGAATGAGACACTTATGCAACATTTGGGAATTTTTATTGAGGGAACGTTTCGCCACGCAGTGGCTTCATCAGTCCAGTATAAAGAGGAACGGTAGACAAAAATAGTAGTAGTTTGAGGTAATCAGTCCCTCAACCTGGAATCGATGTGTTAAGTTCAGTCTTGATGAAAGATTAATGGAGATTCCAGGCTGAGGGACTTAATATCTCAAACTACTACTCTTTGTCTACAATTCTTCTTTGTATTGGACTGATGAAGCCGCTGTGTGGCGAAAAATTTTCTCAATAAAGATTCCAAAATGTTGTTAAAGTGTCCTATTTTTCATCTTTTCGGTTTTCTAAACCATTACACAGTATATAATGTTAATGTGAGTAGCAATAAGTTCGTGATTTCAAGAGTGTGTATACACGTTTTCACATACTGTGTATATTTGTGTATAATTTATCAGTGGGACGTTAAGGGGAAGCCCTCGTTAGCTGTATGACAAGTCTATAAATAAATTTTGTGCTTAGTAAAGGTGTGACGACATGCGAGGCTCCAACAAAGAGAATTAGTTTTTTCTTCCCCGTCTTATGTGAATGTCAGTAGAGGGGGACGCTGCACTCACGTCATGCTCTTGCCTATTGTGGAGTTTTTAATGGGGAAAGAAGAGCCGCGAGAAAAATAAGACTAGTAAAATATACGGCATTGTTACTTCTTAGTTGGTGTTGGTTTTGTTGCTTCGAGACACGTTGCGATAAAGGTGTCCAAGAATGAGGAACGTCAACGCTGGGAAACAAAACCTGTGCTGAAATTTGAACGAATGGAACTACAGCGGATCACTAGCTGCAACAGCCTGGTTGACCAGGCTAGCACTAGACGAGCCTGGCCCATGGCCGGGCTCCGGGAGTAGAAACTCGTCAAAGTTAAGGTAAATGTAAAGATACTAAGAAGCCAGCAACACATTTTAGATCAAAATGAGGAGGACGTTTCCCTATTTGTTAAAACTAGAGGTGAATTGTAGACTATGACTGGGAACGTATGGAGGATGTTTGCTTCGACTTGCGAATCATGAACCAAAAATTATTTTATTTATATTGTTATAATATCTGTAATATTAGGCCAAATTTTTTATGAAGGCAGATTGGTATTGTTAGTAGCAAATTGTTTAGGGAAGTGAAAACTGTGATGTAAGCGACTTGGTTTTTGCCTTATTTTATTACAGACGGCAAGTAACTATGACGGTCCAGCGCTTTGTAAATCATACCACTCGATCTAAAGTAGTTTTCTGTAACATGAAATCTTACTGGTGGAAATTCATTCTCTCTCTCTCTCTCTCTCTCTCTCTCTCTCTCTCTCTCTCTCTCTCTCTCTCTCTCTCTCTCTCTCCCCCCTCTCTCTCTCTCTCTCTCTCTCTCTCTCCTCTCTCTCTCTCTCTCCCCCTCTCTCTCTCCCCCTCTCTCTCTCCCCTCTCCCTCTCCCCCTCCCTCCCTCTCCTCTCCTCCCTCTCTCCTCTCTCCCTCACACAGGGTTTGACAAGGTTGGGTTAAGGATTCCTAACTTTATTGCCAAGCAAAGAGCTGTTAGCTACATCATTTCATTTGAAACCGTTTTTATTGTTATGAAACATACAAGTAGGGAACAGGATGAAGTTGGAGTCATCTGTGGGCCAGCATTTTCATTTGATCAACTGACTTTATCTAGGTGACATCATAATGCTGTACGAATGTGTTTCAGACTCGAGTCATCCTGGGGTTAAATGATATCAAATGAAGTGATGTTCTGGAGAAGGGTACAGCCATAGTGAAGCTGCTGCTTTCTGCCCGTCTTGTGGTATAGAGGCTTGCTTCTCGCTGTCCTCGAAGTGGAGCCAAGAGTGGTACTTTAACAATGTTGGCCTTGTACATAACAGTAAGGCCACCCACATCAATCCTGTGTTGAAAGCTCTGCTGAAATGACAGATCTATCCAGGATGGGTCCAGGCGAGAGATAAGACGTCTTGCCCTGTTCTTTACTTGCCATCGGTTTCCCCAAGCTGATATATCTTTTAGCTGGTGATGGACGTAGCTTAGAGCAGCTGGCATTTCTTCTCTTGGATAAGTGAATGTCAGAGTACAGTCGTCTGCATATGCATGGGATTCTGGGATGAGATGGAGGTCATTGAAGTAGACATTCCATAACAATGGTCCCAGAACACTTCCTTGTGGAACACTTGCCCCAATAGGATGTCTTGCTGATTCTGTTCCGAGAACTACCCTTAGAGATCTACCATGAAGGTAAATGCTGAGGAGACGTAGCGTAGAGCCTGCAATTCCCAGTGCTTGCACTTTTGCCAAGAGGCCCTAATGCCACACTCGGTCGAAAGCACCAGCAGTCTACAGTGCTACCACACAGCTGACTTTGGATTCGTCCAATGACTGGTGCCATTAAGTAGAGAGGTTTAACAACAGATCAGCAGCGGAGTAACCTTTCCTGAAGCCATATTGACAGTCACAAAATAGTAAATAGTAGTCAAAAAAAACTTTCATTTGTCTTGAGATTATTGTCTCAAGGATCTTGCCAGTGATTGATAGGAGTGACACTGGTCTGTAGTTGCTGATTTCTACTCTGCTCTTGTTTTTGTGAACAGGGACTACATTTTCCTCTTTCCACAGAGAAGGCCATTTACACTCCCTCATTTCCCATTTCCCCCATTCCACATCCCCCCATCCCCTCTCCTCCCCCTCCCCATCCCTGTGTGTGTGCGCGCTTGTGCGTGCGTGCGTCCGTTCGTCTTACCTGGCACATCTGGTGACCTTGAGGCCAGATAAATTGATCCAAATCCCGATGCAGAACAACGTCAGAGGGTTCATGACTTAAGACTTTCCTGCAGCAGCTGTAAGAAATATTGATGGAACACACTTGGAATATTTAAGAAGCTCTTAGAAGTTTCTGGGAGGAGTGCAAGAAGAGAGGGACAGTGTGTCAGCTTAAGCCTGAGAAGCTTACTTGCGGAGTAGGCTGCATGTGTAAGATGGAGAAATCGCTGGAGGTACAGTTTAGTTCATGTATTCAGGCTTGTTACCCCTAAATGATATATATATATATATATATATATATATATATATATATATATATATATATATATATATATATATATATATATATATATATATATATATATATTTATTTATATATATATATATATATATATATATATATATATATATATATATATATATATATATATATATATATATATTATTAGTTTTTGTGGTGGTGGTGCTGCTGGGTTGCGAAGTATCGGATACCTGGGGACAGGAACTGGCCCGTCTAGTTATTATCATTGCCATCCTCCTCTTTCTGCGTCGTTTCTTGCTCTTCTATTCTACAGTGTTAACTCTTTCGTATGATGAAATTTAGTATTTTTGTTTTTGTTTTATCTTTCTAAAAGGTTTTGAGGGCTTCGTTTGTATCGATATTCTAGTTTGTATAATCTCTTATAATTTTATAAGTGATTTGGTGTCGTCCCCTATAAGATTATACATAACTGTGAGCAGTTTTCAGGTATCTGCCCTCGCAGACGGACCTAAGGGGCTTACATGTTAACCAACTGGTCGCCGGTTAGTCAGGGTGTTAGTGCTAGCGGCCCTACAGGCCTTTATAGTCATTATGATTTTCTTGGTTTAAGATACGAGGAAGAGGAAGCGTATTTGAGTGATTGGTGTGCTGTAACTCGTAGGTCGTCTAAGGTAAACAAGCATTTCGGAAGCAAGCTTTTAATCTGATTAGACTCCTTTTAAAGTTCGATTTGCGTACCTTTTTCATTTATTTATTTTTCATATTATTGCACCATGGTCACACTTACAAAAGGAAATTCTTTGATGTATATATTTTGTCGATTTTTGTGTGTCCCGAGGTGAATGGGTCCAGTATGACCTCTTAAGCAATAACGAGACGGCCGGGGAGCTTCAGAAATAAGAAATATTGCCCTAACGAATGTAGGGGTTTTATCGAAGCTGGGTTACTTCCTTATGAAAGAGCCATATCAGCCATGTTGTTGGCTATACGAGCATGTGAGCCGCTAGCACAAATATCATTGTTGATCAGGTGGCCATCAGGGAAGCCTGATTTCACAGAGGGTTCCTGGTCACTGATATATCACAGGTGTCATCTTGCAACTTATCATACGGAAAGTCAGTGCTTTAGCCTGGGCAGTGAAGCGTTAACAAATCACTTCACTGTGGTAGTCGTGAATATACTTAAGGATGTCCCATGCGAGGATGGTTGAAAGATTAGAAAATTATTCTTTAACAACACTGTAGATGATTGTCGTGTACTGTACTCCAAGGTAAGTTAGCGTAAGGCGCTCTAGGTTTGACAGGTGGAGATTATATGACTTCACTTTTGTGGGAGGCGAGAATACCTTCCTCAAGTTGGATTGTAAAGTAAAATTTTTACATAGAATCACATTTTACAACCCGGGCATCATGGACAAGATTATCTTGAACTGCCGATAACAAAAAAAAAATCATCCCTCAAATTGAACCTTATGGAATGCAAACGGGAAAGATGCATTTTAATTTACACCTGTAAAATACTAGTGGAACTAGTTCCAAATCTGCACGTGAAAAAAATTTTCCTTAGGAGAACGGAAGGCACGGTAAATGGCTCAAATTAAGTTTATTTAAGAACTGGTGCAATACGACCATTTAAGGCATAATTCTATAAGTGTATATGCTCAGGCTTTTCAGAATGTAAGAATTGCGAAGAGACTGTATATTGTATCATGCTGTATGTTCTAGATACGTTGATGTTAATAATTTTTCCACAATTTTATGTGACAAGACATTCTGAGAGTGAAACCCTGTGTGATTCCAGACCACCTGGAAGGAAATATTTAAAGCTGCCGTACGTACTGGACGTGAAACGGAATGCTGGACGGTTTTTCTGCCCTTATGGAATCTCCCAGCTTTAGCTGATAGATTACGTAACTCGGCTACATAACTCAATAACTGTGTGTAGACAAAGAAGCATCAGAACATAACAAGGACACAGCTAGCTTTTGTACCCATCATGTAACTGTGTGTACAAAGAAGCATCTGAAAATTGCGTGGTTTGCGAATTCAAAAGAAATCCTTCAGTCTCATCCATTTTCACTTCTTTCCGTCCGCCCAGTACCCTGTTCCATTTTTTTCCCCCTTCGTCTGTCCCTCTTTACCCGTCCCCCTACCCCTTCCTCATCCTGCCTTTTCCTTCTTCGTCCTGGTTTTTTTCCCCTTTCTCTTGTCTTCATTTCCCTTTCGCCTTGCCTTATTTTCCTTTCGCTCTGCCTTCTTTTTCCCTTAGTTCTGCCTTTCCTCCCCTTTCTGCCTTTTTCCCTTCCTCCTGTCGTTTCACTCATTCTTGTTCATTGCTGCTCTTTTCCTTTCCATTTGTTCTATCTCGTTTAGTCCTTCCTTGTCTTCGCAGATCTCCATTCCTCGTCCTCCTCTCCCCTCCCCCCCTTTCTCTCTTCCTCCTCCTCCTCCTCTCTCCTCCCTCCTCCTCTCTCCTACCTCCACTTGCCCTTGTACCAATGCCCGTCACGCTAGGGTATCCAGTGTCGTCCACTGTCCTTTCCTGTTCCACTCCCTCTTCCCTCTTGTGCAGGTGGCTGGTTGACTGGCTACCTCTGTTGAAGACTTTCAATGTGTTCATACTGATCGTTTTTCTTTGCTATCTTTCAATAGGAAAGTAACTGAATTATCCCCCCCCCTGTTGATTATCGTACTCGTTGGAAAACCTGATTTACGTCTTCCTGGAGATTTGCTGTACAGGTACTAGCGTAAAATAGCACTGTTATTGCTATTAATTATGGTAATTCACTTGCAGATCATAATAATGCACCGTAAGAGTAATTGCAGTACAAGAAAGGAAAAATTGTACTACATTATCAACATTAATTGCCGTATATTATCAATAATAAGTACATGAAAACTTTGTATAAACATTGACACCACACCATCTCAACCTTAGTAAAGTGGCTTACCCACTGGCCTGGAGTTTTAGCACTCTTGCCATGGGTACAAACCCCATCCGTTCCATCCTTTGTTTGTAATTGTGTTATTACGATATCTTGAGGCGAGATGTTGTCCACCAGGTTCATGTATATGCTACTTTATTTTAGTTGTTTGAATAAGAGCTTGAATTTGGGGTAACGTAAGATCCCGACAGGATGTTCATCGTCTTTGTGGTAGAAACACTCTCTCTACCCTTTCCTCGCTGTTGCAACACCTTTCTCCACCTTCATCCTCAATTCTTCTTCCATTTATCCTCATTCTCAATTCCTCCCCCACTTAACAAATTTATTGATAAGCGTGTAAGTGATTAGCAATTTACAGGTGATATACCGGCTCCAAAATTCATGCCAGAGTTGATGGTTCTTTAGAATGTTCGTGGCAAGGTAATGGGTTGGTGGTAGAATTATGGTGGAGTGAGGGAAGAGTCTTGTGTTGGGATCTGTAGTGAGGGGGGGGGATAAGCAATGAGGGAAGGGAACTCGTGTCCGAGGTTCTCTTTTCAGGGAGAAACAGTGAGGGAGAGGGAAGGGCTCATTTTGGGATCTATTGGGATGGAAAAGCAGAGAATTAGTCTACCTACCTACCTGTTGTGTGTCCTGAGGGTCAGCGCCCCTGCGTGCCAGTTCCAGACCAGGTTTCCCGGTCGATGGCTTGAGCCACTAAACTGTTGCTGCTAGCCGCATGAAGTCCAGTGTTTGCACCAGTCTGGCTGATCGTGAACTAACTTCAAAAACTTTTTAAGTTCTCTTAAAGACAGCTAGGGGTTATTAACCCTCGTTATGTATAAAGGATCGGTAATGAAAAATCTTCGTCCCTTCACTTTGTTAAATTTTTTTTGATGTACTCATTACACACCTGCTCTTCACTGGCGTATTTTACACCGTCTAACAAGCCTCTGTCATGGGGAATGATTTGTGATCGCAAATTTGGGACCAGTCCCTCTAGACATTCCCAGATGTACATTATAATGTATCAAAGACACGTTCCAAGGTGTACAGATCGATGGACTTTAAACGCTCCCAGTAATTTAGATGCTTGATGAATTCATCCAAACAGTGATGGTTCACTGCATATTTTCCAGGTCTGCAGTTTCGCCTACATTGAATGAAGGTGTTAGAGTACAGCAGTACTCCAGCCTTGAGTAAACTGTCAGGTGGTGGCCTCTGACGCAGACGTGACTGCACTGTTACCTTTGATATACATATATACCTTTGAGTTTCGAGTGTCTACTCCTGGAACTCGGCCATGTGCCAGGCTCGTCTGGTGCTAGCCTGGTCAACCAGGCTGTTGCTGCTGGAGGCACGCTGCCCAACATATCCATCACAGCCCGGTTGTCTGTAAAACTTTCTTATTAGAGGCCTCGTATCCCGTTGGTAGAGCGCAGGACCTGCAACCATTCGAGTCCACGGTTCGAATCCTCGTTCATTCTTCTGTTTATTCATTGGCAGTCGTATATTACGACTAACCTTGAATTGATGATAATATGATAATAAGTATTTGGCTTGCTTTATTGGCAACGTCTGGTGTGTAAATGTAGGTTTATCTGCTAGTCAAGGTTCTTATTTCCCCCAACACGCTTCACATTAAAGATCTAATCTATTGCAGCAAAGAACCTAAAACTTTAGAGCACTTAATACTGTTATAATAGCTTGTCCCAGCAGTGTTATCATTGTGTCAACATTGGCAGCACGCTGTTTCTCTTATGAAAATTTAGAAAAAAAAATTATCGTTACACATAATTTTTAAAGGATGTCTCGTCAGTCGTTGGTAATGGCAGAGGTCAGATTAGAAAAAATAGAAAATGACGGGTGTGCTACTGGCATACCGGTCAGTACAATTATGCATATCTGGTCTGTGTTCTTTAGATTCATTTTTAAGCTTTTTTCCAAAGATGTCACTTAATAAAATTGTATAGTGAGTGTTAGGATTGCGGCTGCAACCGTATTGACGCAACGCTGCGATGCTTCTGTTAGTACGAGTGTATACACTATATACTCTACGTTTCGACCTTTAATAACGCTAAGAAACTGTTTACTTACTGAAAGGGTTCATGTCTGGCTGCAGAATTATACAACTCGTGTCTTTTCTATTATGTTACGTTGCCTTTGTCCAATATTTACTAAAGTTGATTGCATCTACGTGGTCGGGTTTTGATTTGATGCATTTATTTATGGGCTCTTTCTTTTATTTCATTCATTCCTGTCTCAGTGTAAGAGCCAAGCTTTTGAACCGGTACAATGGCCAAGCTGTAGGTATTTGGAGCGAGTAGTTCTAATCCCTCTTGTTACTGAGTGCTGGGCGGTGATCTTGGGTGGGATAGTGGTGAGAATGTTGGGATGGTGAAGATGGTGTTGGTGGCCATAAAAAAATTAAACTTGTTTGTTCTAACTGTTCATTTAGTTTTTGCTCTGTATTACTGAGCAGTCTAAAATGTAAAAGCATGGAAATTTTAATGTACAGTATACGATAAACCCCAGGCAGACCCCGTTTCATTGAGAGAGCTGTTAAACCTTATATAGTATTAAAAGTCAAAGAAATTGCTGCCCAGTGTTACCGTGTCAATTTGTTAAGAGTTCATATTCGTCTTTCAAACAATACGGAGATGTAAAGTCAAGTGAGCAGACGCTTCAAGCTCATATATTCATTGCTTAAAACATTTTCTTTAAATATTAGTCTCTTTGATCTCCAATTCTCAAAAGAGGTCTTCAACTGTTGTTTTCTGAACAATAGATAAAATGCTTTCCAGTGATTTCCGCAGTGTTAAAATTTCTAGACATATGATTAATGTATTTAGTTTTCATAAAGATGCAGTTTTGGTTTGTTTTCGTAAACTTGCTATAATATACATGATAGCTTGGAACTATAGGTGACATCTTGGTGACGTAAGCAACAGCCATCATCTGTGTGACTCTTGTCATCCATTTTAGGGTTAGTTTTATAGAGGTAACTTTTATGCTTCGTGAGCGGCTAGTTTATTGTGCACCTGCAGCTCCTGTTTACCTACCTGGAGGTTATTCCGGGGATCAACTCCCCCACTCCCCCCCGCGGCCCGGTCCACGACCAGGCGGTAGTGCTGAAGAACAGGATTACAGAAGATATAATACCCAGAACTCACTGGGCAGATTAACATCTTGAAAAATATTAGTCATTTCATATACTTAAATTTCTTAACATAGCTTATATACATCATATAATAGGTAAATACAATCTGAAGAAAACTCGTACATCTTACCACTAAAAATACTTGGTCGATATGAAGTTAGCCTCATCAAATAACAGTTCACTTGTCTTACTGATGGAGAATATTAATACACTTTTAAACATTTCAGGTATATTATCGTTAACTATGAAGGGATTTGTTATCTCCTGTAGTGTATGTGATAGTGCTAGAGAGTTTTTAGGTTACCCTCCAGCTTTCCTAGGAGTTTGGTATCAGTTGTCTATAGGCATAATTGGTGATGGAGAGGGCGTTACACTGTGGGGACTCAGAGGTAAAAATCTTAGTTGTTGTCTGGCCATACACGTGGCGAAACTCAAACTCCCGGAGCTTTTACTGCCAGCGTCTGATGATGCTAGATAGTAGTGATGGGCAGCGCTATCCTCGCTAGAGATTACTATTGTGTTGGCTTGAAGTTTCAGAGAAGAGAGACTACCAACGTTGCATATTGTCATTGTTCTCCAGCTCAACCTAGGCTGTGGTAGATTATAGATATGCAATAGTACATAATGGAACCTGAATTGTTTTGCATAACTCCAGATGAAACAGTTCCCTGAAATTTTGAAGAAGAAAAAAAGTATGTAATCCCCGTATTTATATAAGAGAGAGACGAGGCACCGCTTTGAAGAACGATATCTTAGACATGAACAATATCCAAAATACTGGAAAAAATGTTAGGCAGTAGTGGAGAACTTCAAATGAGAGGATTTGTCAGAGAACTAGCATGGATATAGGGACAGCAACTCTTTTTCTCGAGAACATATTGGAGTTGCATCATCCATCAACCTCTATTCCCCTCCCGCCTCTCCACCCTATTTTTTTTTCTTCATCATTTTTTTTTTTTACATGGGATAAATTTTCTCCTCCAGTGAGCTTGATCGGTCGGGCCAGCAACTCCTCATTCCCTGCTATTCAACTGCTCATGTGGGATTCATCGAGCATAACCGGTCCCCTCGTCCACATTGAAACCGTATCTCTCCCTCTAAGCACCATTTCCTTCCCTTCATCGTACATTTTCTTTCAGTGACCCTTATAGTCCCGCTCCCCTTCACTAACGAGCTTCTCAAATTTCATTTATAGCTTTTTCAATTATTGAGTGCGCGCGTGCCTCGTCTCTCTTGCTAACTGTCCTCAGACACGACGTTGGTTTTCTAAGATAGATTTTAGTCCTTTTCTGTCACCATTTGCACGTTATTTTAAGTAGGTTATCTCTCGCCCTACTTTGTTAACAGAGCGCAGTTATTTTGTTTATTTTAGTCTCGAGGGGCGAGTTTATTGTGCAGCGCCACTCATTCTGAGTTGAACATACTGCAGTATATTCACCCGTAGTTAACATGGGTCACTCATCCCGTGGCCGGGCCCCAGACCAGGCTTCCTGGTTGACAACCTAATCACTCAGGCTGTTGGTGCAAGCGCAAGCATTGCAACATAGATATCACAGTCTGGTTGATCAGAAACTGACTTCAAGAGCGTACAGTATTGCCAGTAACACCTTCCTTGATTGTTTCAGTATGCTGGCATCACTGTCTATGATAATAGGCAAAACTGCATTGTGGTGCTGTTATAACCGCAGAGCATCCTCATAAGACTTAATAGGTCGTATAGTGTAAATAAAAATCGAAAAAGCAACATTGTCATAGTCATTCTTGCATGTGTTTGTTAGAAATTATTTTTCGATAATATGCGTTGAAATCTTGTTTTTTCCAATTCATGTAAGTGATCGCTTTGCAGAACAGGTTGGAAAGCATAGTAGCAACGGTGTTTTAGGAGAATGACTTTCATTCAGTGAATTATGCGGTTACTATATCAGGTTGTACTCTTGCTCCATTAGCTCTGCTTCCTTTACTCACTTCATATTCCCCAGTGCCTTATCTGGGGTCAACCTGGTGATGGCTCTGCGGATCACCAGGATTTTTTTCTAGTCAGATAGCAGCACGTTATCTCTCTAGAAAACTAATAATTGCTTATTAGTATCCGATGATGATTTTAGTAGCAACTTTGCGTCTGGAAAGACAGGAGTATTGTTAAGGAATAATCAGTGGCACAAGGCTAAGTAACATGTGACACACACACACACACACACACACACACACACACACACACACACACACACACACACACACACACACACACACACACACACACACGCACACACGGCCGCCAACCACCTGTTACTTTTTTACATCACCCTTATATTTAGCATCCCTTATATTACAACGTGCTACATTAACTTTATATTTACTCTTCAACTATCAAGTTATCTGCTTGCCATTTTTTAAAAACTTTTTGAGTAGATTTAAAGGTTGATTAAAATGTTTTAAAAAGATTAGGTGTCTACCGAGTCTTAAAAGTAGGCTGCTCCTCATGATGCTTTTCTCAAGACCAATTTAATGTTCAATTGTTGTGTGATATTTTTGTATGTTGTGCGTGCCGGCTATCATGGGGCTGCCCATGTAGGGTGTGTACTGCATCTTCACGTTGACAAGTGGGTATTTGATCTCGCGTGTTAAGACTACTACTTCGTGTGCTCACGTCTCTCTACACATCGCATCATTATTTTCTTATCTGTTTACCCTCCCCCACTCGTTGACTCTGACTACTAATGGGTTCATAAATTTAAGTAGTATTCGCTTCTAATATACCTAGAATGGAGGGGGGACCCCATTCGCTCTCTCTCTCTCTCTCTCTCTCTCTCTCTCTCTCTCTCTCTCTCTCTCTCTCTCTCTCTCTCTCTCTCTCTCTCTCTCTCTCTCTCTCTCTCTCTCTCTCTCTCTCTCTCTCCCCCCTCTCCCTCTCCCTCCCTCTCCCTCTCCCTCCCTCTCCCTCTCCCTCTCCCTCGAATAAAAACTCATGTTTTGGGATAAGATAGGTTGGTCAGATAGGACCAGTGTTTTCTAGGGAGGTGCAAAGATATTTTTTGACGATGAGAGCTTTCTGCATTAAGGAAACGTTATAAACATAATATTAGACACTAATGGGATCAGCTCTTTGGAACATCCTCCTTCCAAAACAATATGGAAAATAAATGAGTCACTCAGGTTATGGGGGTTAGCGAGTCTAACTGGAACAGGCATGGAGCTAGGAAGTCTGGCATTGGGTTGGACTGAGGGAAGGAAAACCCTCGAAACTGGTCACAGGTGTGTCACATATGTACATATTCAGTTGTGCAGCCACAGTCAGACAAGTATGAAATTCATTTCCCCCTTTCTTCTCGTCATGGTCTTAGTTTTTACTCTTTTGTGGCTTTCCTTGGGAGATTATTTTTGGGTGGGTGTAGCTGCCCAGAAGTTTGTAACCATCGTATTACAAAGCACAAGTACTTATTCTTAGGTCACAGATTAGGTATATATAACTTTAAAATGTCTTGATGTAATGCAGTAATAAATATCCGTTGTTTATAAATGCACCTATTTATTTAGTCTTAGATGTACAGTGTAGTTCCAACTTCCTCCCTCTGCTTTCTTTTTCTCTCCTGTATGTAATTTTTGTTGCCTGGCTAATCCTAGGAGATGGTGATTCCCAAGTAGTAGTAACTTAAGCTTTGCTGTAAGGAAACCTTTGAAGTTCGTGTAGCTGCAGAGCCCCTAGAGGAATTCTTAACAATATCCTCAATGCCTCACTGTAGTCTTCCAGCTCAGACTGACAGATTTCAATAACTTATGAAATCCATTATATGTGATGGAATATGACAAGGAAACGATTATTTTTTGTTCCATGTAACTATCATATGGTATAGGGTAGCAGAATATTGTAACCAATTTTACTAAAAATATATGTATATAATATGAAATGTTTCCTTGGCGTGTGAGAGAGCGAGATCGTTTTGAGTATGTGGGGAATGTGATGGAGGGATGCTGGGATGAGAGGTGTCGCTTTAGGGACTTCACGATGTAGTTTTTTTTTTTTTTTTTTTTTTATTCCTGGACACTGGGGAGCGCTAGAGAGCGCGCGCACTGTACTCAGGGCCAGGTACACAGTCCATACGCTGTTGCAACTTATTGGAGTGAGAGACAAGAAAGTATGGAACTATATGACAATCATCGGCGATACATAAGCACTGTTTTAAGTTTTAATGAAAAGTCTTTAACGTTAGGTTTAACAAAGTCCCTGGAGGGCGAAACGTTGCTACAATAAAATGTAATGTGACATTAGTTACATTAGTTACCTTTGAGATGCTATAGGTTTACCTGGAGTCTGCCTGGAGGGCATTCCGGGGATCAACGCCCCCGCGGCCCGGTCCACGACCAGGTCTCCCGGTGGATCAGGGTCTGATCAACGAGGCTTTTAGTGCTGACCGCGCGCAATCCACGTACGAACCACAGCCCGGCTGAACCGGCACCGTCTTTAGACAATCAGGGGTTTATCGCTAGTTTAGAAACTACGCAGCTATCCCTGGCTGTCTTGAAAAGGAAATTTGAGAAGTTCCTTTAGTCATTTTCTGATCAGCAGCTTGTGGGGCTTACGGTGGATTTCGTGCTGCTTGGACCGGGACAGGAACTTGGTCAGTCGGTAGATTATGGCCCGAAAAGGTACTTGGGTAAAAAAAAAAAAAAAAAAAAAAAGTCTGAAAGCATGTCCAAGTAGCCCGTCTGATAGTGAGGACAAGTCTTACACACACATTAGGGTTAGGTGTTGTCGACGGTGGAAGTCGTGTGGAATGTTAATGAGGTAGGAAAGGCGCGTGTCTGGGTGTGTGCTCGCCGAGTTGTTTGTAGGGGTCAATACTTAGCTCCTGGCCCGCCTTTCAGACTATGAGCTGCGCCACTGACGTTTTTTCATATCTATTCTGGAGGCTGTGTATTGAGTTTGTCTCCATTGCCTTATCCAAGTCCTTCCACTTTTCAGCCATCATGAAACTAAAGAAATACTTACACACAAGCCATATATGTCTTGTCTGTATTTTCAACTTCCACCTGTGTCCCCTCGATCATCGTCTATTATTTCACTTTCCTTATCTGCCTTACCAGTCCCTCTAAAAATTTTGTATGTCGTAATTATGTCTTTGTCCTCTCCGCCAACGTCGATAGGTTCATTTCTTTCAACCTCCCCACGTAGTGCATTCCATTCATTTCTAGTATTGGTTTGGCTGCAAACTTTTGGACTTTTTCGAGCTTTTGCACATGCTTGACCATGTGCGGGCTCCATGCTGGGGCCGCGTACTCAATATTCTGAAGGATTCTTTATTAGTTATTGAATTCTATTCTATATATATATTCTTTGTATATGCCATTAATAACATAAAGAAGGAGCACGGCAGCAGGCCTACTGGCCAATGCAAGGCAGGTCCAACTCACACTCACTCATATATTTATCTATCCTATTTTTAAAACTACACTATTTTAGCTTCAGTGACGTTACTCTGGAGTTTGTTCCACTTATCCACAACTGTTACCAAACCAGTGCTTTCCTATATTTTTTCTGAATCAAAATTTTTCCAACCTTTGCTGCGAGTCCTGTCTTGGTTAGATATTTTTAGCATGTAATTTACATTCCTTTTACTTATTCTCGTTTTCTCTCTCAACACTGACACGAATTACTAAGTCCTCTCTGGTACTTTGTTCATGATTTTTAAGAACAACACCGATCTAATGCTGATCCTTTTTGAAACTCATTTATTCTCTCATTCTGATGTTTCGTCCCTGTTCCACTTATTTCTACATTAATCTTTATTGCGGTTCAAGAACATGCAATCCACCCAACCCCGTCTTTATTTTTATCTCTGTGACTCTTAAAGAACGAATGCAAATTCGTAAAATAGGATATTCCATCACGAAATTCATGCTGGTTTTCTCTAAAGAATATTTTCTCCAGGTGCTCCAATGTCCTTTTAGTTATATTCTTCTCCGGAAGGTTTGACAGTGTGCATGTTAGACATACTGGTCTGTAATTTAGTGGCGTGTGCAACCTAGCGCGCTCTGTATAAGGAATTTTTCATACACTTGCACAGGTAGTGCTTTCAACAGGATTTTCTAGCGTGGGACTGACCTTGTTCTTGCAGATAGAGTTACCTTACAATAAATCCATGATATGATCAGTGTTTCAGAGGGAGGCAACCAGGGAGAAAGGCAGTGATGAAGGGAGAAGGAAAGAGAAAGAATGTAGGAGGGAGTAGGAGGAAAATAAGATGAATGGTAAGGGTATAGGAGAATGTAGGAAAGAGTAGGAAGACAAAATGGGGAATGGTAAGGGTATAGGCGGAAGTTTAAGATATTATTATTAGTTTATTATCTTTACAATTTATTCTTGAGGAGGCACTTAAATAAGGGTTAAGAGGAATTGAATGTAATCAGTTTAACTGGAGAAGATGAATGTAGCTCCAGTTCCTTGGATAGGCTAAACTTATCAGGCACACTTCCTTGAAAGGCAGGAGGGTGTATCGCCGGATTAATTTCAAGAGGTGTGTGAAAAATTATTAGAGGTAGGGGCTTGGGCATCTAGCAGGTGTGTTTGTGTGTGTGTGTGTGTGTGTGTTTGTGTGTGTGTGTGTGTGTGTGTGTGTGTGTGTGTGTGTAAAAAAGATCAGAGTGGAGGCAAATACTTTCAGTATTTTGAGTTGCTGGTGGATTGTGAGCATGGTAATATCTATGAAGGGATTCGGTTAAATCCGTTAGTCTACTTGTTGTGATGGGAGTAAGTACAGTACCTATCCTTTAAAAATACTGGGGAAGGTGTTAGTGTTCGGCGAGAACAAATTATGAAGACGTTCACTTAAGTAAAAGACAGCTAGAACTCAAGTAATGGTGAATTTTTACTTCCTTGGGTCACCCTGCCTTAATGGTAAACAGCCAATATATTTAAAATAAATAACTACGCGCACACCTCTTTACTGACCACCACCTACACGCTCTTCCATCTGCATCAGAAGTTATTGTCTAATTCTCTTAATTCAACATGAAGAACCATGTATACATTCCTGTGAATTATAGTTTTCAAGCCAACACACAGCCTTCTAACATCTTCAATATTCACACCACTCATTTCCACTTCTAAATATTTCATCGAACTTCATGCTGATATATGTAAAGACAGTCTTCACACCCATGCAGATAGATTGTTCCCTTGCTGGTATTATACATCAAGGTCTGAAGGCCTTTCTCACTTCAGGGTGATTAACGCATACCAGAGTTCTGACTTTCGGGATATGTGAGCTACAACCAATGAGCGTACCCATTCTTCTCTCATAACCTTACCCATAGTGGTGTATCTGCTAAGTTTATTGTACATATTGTAAATAAGTATGTATACTGGTGGGAATACACGGGAGCTCAAAAAAACCTTTGGTGCAATATTTTCCCTTTAATTAACCTTATTGGATTGCGTTGTTAATTGTTCCCTCGTTGATATTACATCTTTACGGCCAGGTACCTCACATCATCAAACAATACCTGTGTTCATAATAATTTCTCTGCTCCCTTATGTATTCACTGACATGTTTCCTTTCATAAGAGTCCGCAAAATACTTGTACATTAGCAGTTATATTTCGCCATTCCATGTGTAGTCGAATGTAAGAACTTCATTGACAGATTTCAATATTTCATCAATTAATTGATATATAAATCTATTAAGAGCTCCTCAGCTATCATTTATGAGGGAAAAAGAAATTTAAACAAGGAGGGGAGCTAGAAAATAAAAGTGGAGGAACGTACTACTTAAAAAAGAATTGATGGAGAAAGAGAACCCATGTGGGAGAAGAGGATATGGTAGTGACGTCAGTGTGGTTGGGAAGCTTCGCTTCTGGGTAATGAGACTCCGCTAGGAATTACCAGGCCCCAAACACACCACAGTTTTTAAGTTAAACGTAAACCATGTGTAGAAAATTTTTTGGTCTTTATTTAAGTTCAAGTTGGAAATGTGAGATGTGGATATTGCACCTTGTGTGTTAGGCAGAGGAGTATGCTGCTTCGCCCTTCGCTACCCGACCTCCGACTAGGCTCCTTTCTGTATAATTGAAGTGTAGCCTTTATAATTGTTTTAATGTGTTAGGTGTTGAATTAACACAGTACTAAGTGCAATAAGATCACAGTAAACAGGTAATATCACTATGCAAAACAAACACTTAAAAAATAGTGAACTTCCCAGCGCTTAGTGAATTATCAAGTGCGTCGAAGTTCCCTATTTTTTCACAGTGGTGGTTTTTGCATATTGTTACTAAAAATGGCGTAATCAGTTTGGCGGTACCTGCTCATAGTGGCCCATTTCTACGTTTTATTACTCGTACCTAACATGTAAAGAAGGAACACTGCGATGGTTCCGTTGACCACCCGTACTAGGCAGTTTCAACCCATCTTTTAAGAAAATAAGAACAAAGCAGCACTGGGGCAGATCCACTGACCCATGCTAGGCAAGCCCATTTCACACCCACTTTTGTACCCGTCCAACCTATATTTAAAGCTAACCAAAATTCTTGCTTTAATGACGCTACTTGGGAGGCTTTTCTACTCTTCAGCTCTGTTGTCAAACCAATATTTCCCGATATTTTCTCTAAGTCTAAATTTCTCCAACTTGAATCCACTGCCGCGAGCCCTGTCGTACCATTTGTACATTTAAATCATATACTCTAATTATACGCCTTTCCAAAGACTACAAGTTCAGTGTCTTCAGCCTATTTTTCTCTCTAAATTTCTCTTAACCAGAACTCTATTTTTTTTCTATATTTATTTTGACCAAAATGTACACCTTTTTTTTTTTTTGTTTTTTTAGCTTATATGCATCATAGTTATTTCTTTTCATAGATTTAGAAGTTTTTAGTGTCCTCTGGAGAAATTATCTTAGGGCCTATTTTAGTGTCAAAGTCAAACTCGTGTCGCTTTTTATTCCCTCGGCTATATCGTTTATGTAGATTGCAAACAACATAGATCTCGATATTGACCCTTTTGGCACATCACTTCTATCTGTTGACCTCGCGGATGCATTGCTAACCTTGTGGATTACGAACAGAGACTTTGAGAAACTCTGGCAGCTGGGCCTCATGTTACGTGGACCACTCTTAGCCTGCCACTTCTGGTAAACTCTTGAAACGTCCAATGTAAAAGCACAACGCAAGAACAAACTTTATTATTGCCTCAGTCTTTCGGGACCAACTTTATCGCCAGAGAACGTCACTGTTTGTCATACTTAATCCTGCAAGGTTTGGTGTAAGTTCAGCGAAACCCTTCGTGTGTGTGTGTGTGTGTGTGTGTGTGTGTGTGTACGTACGTACGTACGTGTGTACGTGTATGCTTATCTATATTTGGTTGCAGGGGTCGAGTCACGGCTTCTGACCCCACCTCTTTGCTAGTCACTACTAGGTCCGCACACTCAAAACCCTTATCTTACCCCTTCTTACAGCATGTATGGATTCCGCCTCTACCGCCTGACTCTCCATATTGTACCATTTTCTGACAACTCTAAGGCTGCAGAAATATTTCCTAATATCCTTCTGACTCGTTTGAGTTTTTAACCTGCAGCTTTGCCCTCTTGTTCCTATTTCCCATCTGAAACATTCTGTCCCTGTTTACCTTGTCAATGCCTCATAAGTATTTTGTACGTCATCATATCCTTAGCCCTCCTCTCCTCCAGTGTGATCAGGCTGTTCCCTTAATCTCTCCTCATACGACATACACCCTAGCTCCGGGACTTGTCCTGTTACTTACCTCTACACTTTCTCCAGTTTCTTGATATGCTTACTTTTGATATACCTTTGATGAGGTCCGAGAGTTTTCTACTCTCAAGCTCGTCTGGTGCTTAACCAGGTGTGGGTTCCTTACTGGTGTAGCATACTCCAACATGGGCCTGACGTATACGGTGTACAGTATCGTGAATGATTCCTTACTTAGATGCCGAAAAGCTATTCGTTGAGTTGACAAACTCTTATTTTGCTGCAACAGTTATTGTCCTGCTTTGTTAATGCGCGCCTCTGGGGATATGCTCGGTATGATACTAACCCCAGGGCCCTCCTTGAGTGACGTTTGCTGTGCCTGTTGGTGTGTGTGAGGGAGAGATGTTGGTGGGTTACCTATTGTTATCTACGAGTGTTTTATTTATCATATAATCTTTTAAATTCCCAATCGTTTTTGCACTTATTTCTTCTAATCCAATACATTTTCCCACGACCGCTTATGAAAAACAGCTTTTTAGTGCACCTTTGGGGCCTTTTTGTGAGTTACAACAGAGACCAAGAAATATAGCCATTGTTAGCGCCCTTTTCTAACATTATATTTGGTCATGTATTCTTTTTCCCTACTGCCTATCTCATTTCCTTGAAATATTACAGTTTAGAAAACCGTTTGTGGTCTTTACTATAATTTTTTGTGGATATAAATAGCTACCAGATAATGTAAAAGTTTTTTATTTCTCCCGCTCAGTATTTTCTTAAATATTGCGGCACGTGGTAGCACTACAGTCACTCCAGTGAAGTTGTCAGTGTCACCCGGAAGGCTACCCAAGCTTGACTAATGGTGATTCTTTACGAAGTGTGCTTAGTTGGCCTTCCCTCGGTCTCAGCATCTGTCACACTGAACACCTGGACATCTATCAATATCAAAACTGCGCTAGTAATCCAATTGTAAGAAAACTACACAATACAGGTCAACATGTTTTGTCTCTGTAAAGACAATGGCGCTGGCTCACTTCTTTTTCCTGTGGAATATAACTGTTACTAAAGCATAAAATATTATTATTATTAATTATTTTAATTGGGGTAACGGAAGTTTAATTCCCGGCATCATATCTCTGACAATCAGTGTCATATTGATAGTAACGTTTGAAAAATTTCAGTCCGTGTGGAAAGCTTGAAGTATTGTTTGAAATTAATTTGGATACCCCCATGTAGCGGTGATGGTAATTATAAAAATACTTTATCTTCCCCCTCCTTTCCATTTCCTCCTTCTCCTTTATCTCCTTTTTCTTTTCCTCTCCTCTTTCACCACTCCTTCCCTTTTTCCCGTATTCTCCCTTTCTATTTTCCTCTTCATTTTTTCGCAAGACTGTATTGAGATGACTGTCTAAAATAAATATTTAGTGTATTTTCTGTTAAACTGGTTTGTTATGTGGCTGGGCTGGAATTATTTTTTATTATTTACCAAGTTATATATATATATATATATATATATATATATATATATATATATATATATATATATATATATATATGTAGGGGGTGGTAGGAGAAAATTCTCAAACAGCTTCAGGGAAAACCTTGAGTTTTCCCTGAAGCAAGTTTATTCTTTTCTCTGAGGCTGAGGGTCCCTAGGACAGTTCTAGAGGTGGTACCTATGTATGTGTCTGTGTAATATATATATATATATATATATATATATATATATATATATATATATATATATATATATATATATATATATATATATATATATATATATATATATATATATATATATATATATATATATATATATATATTGTCTAGTCTAGCAGATGGATGCCAACCAGGAGGAAGCAAACAGCCAGGGAAATGGCACGGTTGGCAATACTAGGAGAGGCAAGTGTCGGTCATGCTTACAGCTTCGTTGTCTCAACTCGAATGGTTTCCTCCGCAAACACGGTAGTTGCCCTGGTTCAGGATGTCCTCCTGTGGAAAGTGATGATCCAGAGCCACCTCAGGCACCTGAACCCTTTCCAACAGATTTCATCTCATCAGACAATCTCTTGGAAGCAATTAAAGCAACAGGTACCAGGACACTCACACATATTCCCAAAGCAGCCCGTCCACACGCAGCTGGGAAACTTGCAGACCTCCTGAAAGAAGTAAACGATGGTTCCACTATCTTAAATGCTCCACCAACCATCAAGGCATGGCACAACTTGCTACTTTTTGGCAATGTCTGCTTAGCTGTGCCGGAAAGAAGGGGAAAGAGGCTAGCCTCAATGATAATTAAATCCTTAAGAGATTTTCCTAGAGTTGATAACCTCATTCGCCTTCCCCGTCAACACAAAAAAGGGAGAGGCAGAACCCCCACTCACTCTACTGACAGTGAAAAAGCCAGAGTCCAGGTGAGCAAGGAAATTGAAGAGGGCAACACAGTGGGGGCAATAAGAATTATTACCAGTGAAGATACAGTTGCTCCCAGGGATGCTGACACGGCTGAAGCACTTAGAGGAAAGCACCCTGCCAGGGAAACCAGTGGCACCAACAGTTCCAACACCTCTGTCCCCACTATGGAACCATTGATAGTGGAAGACTCAGACATTTACAAAGCAATAATGTCGTTCCCATCTGGCTCTGCTGGGGGTTACACTGGAATAAAGCCACAGCATTTAAAGGAAATGGTTAATCCAGTTATTGGGGAAATTACAGAGACACTGTTTTCAGAGATCACAAGGTTCGTCAACAATTCCTTGGCTGGTCTGATTCCTGATGAAATTAGACCTTTCTTTTTTGGTGCAACACTTTGTGCACTTAAAAAGAAGGATGGAGGAATTCGGCCAGTTGCAGTAGGCAACACCTTACGCCGCCTCGTATCCAAAGCTGCTGTCCGAAGTATTCGTGCACAGGCAGCCATGATACTTCAACCAAACCAGCTTGGCTTTGGGGTCTCTCAAGGAAGTGAAGCAGCGGTTCATGCAACAAGGGCGTATATCAACAACCTGCCTGAGGACAATGCAGTGGTAAAATTAGATTTCAAGAATGCGTTCAATCTCCTGAAAAGAGACGTGGTATTAGCAGCAGTACAAGAACATTTCCCTGGTCTCTTCCCTTTTGTTTCAGCTGGGTATAGCAAGGAATCAATGCTTCTCGTTGGAGAGCATGAAATTACATCATCGGAGGGTGTCCAACAAGGAGATCCTCTTGCACCATTTCTCTTCTGTATAGCAGTTAGGGAAATCACAGTCAGACTGACCAGCGAGCTAAACATCTGGTTCCTAGATGATGGCACACTAGCAGGTACAAAAGAGTCCCTCCTACATGACCTTACACAGGTAATGACACGGGGACAGGAAATGGGTCTCATCCTGAATCCATCCAAATGTGAAATCATCTCAGTCAGTCAACAAGTGATAAATGCAGTGAGATCAAAACTACCAGGAGCAGCAGTCATTGCCCCCACAAATAGTGTCTTGCTAGGAGCACCTCTGGGAAGCAATGCCATTGACAATTCTCAGGAAGAAATTGGAAGAGTTAAGGAGAATGGAACAACGAATAGACAATCTGGACACCCACGATGCCTTGTACCTTCTCACAAAGTGCTTGAGTCTGCCCAGGTTGACATATTTCCCAAGATGTGCACCTTCATATGATAACCCTATACTGCACGAATATGACTGTATTCTGAGGCAGATTTTTACGAAAGTACTTAACCTTACTCTAGAAGACGGGCAGTGGAACCAAGCTACACTTCCAGTCAGACTAGGAGGCATTGGTGTCCGCAAGTCATCACAGATTGCGTTACCTGCTTTTCTGTCCTCGTGTATTGCATCCAGAGAGCTTGTAGCAGCGATTCTCCCTGAACATCTTAGGGACAAGATTGGAGTCCAGGACCAAAAATTCATTGACGGAGCAATGATCTGGGATAATCTAACGGGCTCTGGAACCAGACCTGCTCCCCCCAACAACTACAATCGCACTGGGATGGTCCAATAGTGGAAAATATTGCCTCAACAATGCTTCAGAGTGTGTCAGGGAAGGATAGAGCCCGCCTGCTGGCAGTGAGAGCCCCTCATGCTGGGGACTTTCTGTTGGCTGTTCCTAACTCCAGCCTTGGCACACGTCTCGACCCACAGACCATCCGCATCGGTGTTGCCCTTCGACTTGCCGCCCCTATTCTCGCCGAACACAGGTGTATTTGTGGCAGTGAAGCAGCAGACCGATTCGGGTACCATGGTCTTGTGTGCCGTAAATCCGAGGGAAAGATTGCAAGACATGAGGTTAATAACATTATCAAGAGGGGCTCATAACAGCTGGATGCCCAGCAGTAAGGGAGCCACTCCAACTATGCAGATCTGATGGCAGCCAGAAGCGTCCAGATGGTATCACCCTTCAAGCCTGGACAGATGGGAAGCAGGTGGTGTGGGACTATACATGTGCATCTACCTTGGCTGATACCTATCTCCAATACACCAGGGAGGAAGGAGGGGCAGCTGCCAGCCTCACTCAGGGAGTCCCAAAAGTCTAGAAAATATGGAGAACTTGCCCATCATTATATGTTTGTTCCCATAGGCTCAGAGACCCTTGGCTCAAGGGGAAAGAGTGCATCTAAATTCCTTAAGGAGCTGGGAAAAAGACTCATCAGGGTGACTAGGGATCCCAGGGCAGCTAGTTTCCTGTTCCAGCGGCTCAGTGCGGCTGTTCAAAGGGGTAATGCCTGCTGTATTTTGGGCACATGCCCCAGGTCTGAGGAGCTGGATGAGATTTTCTCCTTATAATCGGTGATACACACGTAACAACATGTACCGTATATGCCACCTTTATATCAACAATGTATCTCTTAAATCTTCTGTACCATATTATGTAATAAAATATATATATATATATATATATATATATATATATATATATATATATATATATATAGATATTCTCACTCGGCAAGTTTCTTTGCTTCTCTGCACTGATTTTGCAACAATTTTAATTCGGTGGGTACAAAAGCCAGTTGACTAGCTTGTGGTTAAGCAGAAACTGCACTCTGTGTAGTAGTAACCACGTTAATGTTTCACAAGCTTGCATCATGTACACAAAAGCAGAATTTCATCATTCTCGGTAAATCAATTTATGCCGCACGACATGAAAGGCCGAATTTAAACCCCTGACAAACTTGTTACCTTGCTTGAGATTCTACCCTCGCAGCCTGACCAGGCTGTGACAGTGTGCAATACAATCGCAGACAGGGGATCTTAACAATGTAAGACAAGCCACGTATCGTAACCACGAACGAGTGGTATTTAATCAGTAACAACACTGCGACTATCCGAGGACTCGAACCCATGTTGTTTTGACTCGCCTCATTGCGAGCGAAAATTCTATGACGCTCTAACCCACGGGACCATAGGATTGATGAGTTTTTTCACCCAGGTCTTGGAGGAACTTTAGAACACACTTCCCCATGCTCCAAGGGTCTCCGACCCTACTGGGATGAAGTTATAGTAAGGGGGAAGGCCTTCATATGTGCGGGTCTTCTGGGTGTCCCTGTAGCTGGCTGCTCCACCCCCTTCAGCTTCAGAGTATGGCAAGTAGGTGTCGGCCAATGTGGCAGCAGAGGTCTAGTGCAATATAAGCCACGGGGATGGAAAGTTTCAGCTGAAGGTTTCTATCCCCCGTGGCTTGTCTTACATTGTTAAGATCCCCTGTCTGCGATTGTATTGCACATTGTCACAGCCTAGTCAGACTGCGAGGGTAGAATCTCAAACAAGGTAACACGTTTGTCAGGGGTTTGAATTCGGCCTTTCATGTTGTGCGGCATAAATTGATTTACCGAAAATGATGAGATTCTGCTTTTGTGTACATGATGCAAGCTTGTGAAACATTAAGGTGGTTACTGCTACACAGAGTGCAGTTTCTGCTTAACCACAAGCTAGTCAACTGGTTTCTGCACCCACCGAATTAAAATTGTTGCAAAGTCAGTGTAGAGAAGCAAAGAAACTTGCCGAGTGAGATAAATAAGTGTAAATGTATTGTTTTTGTACTGTTTGCTGAGTGGTATTGTGGCTGTCTGGTGTTATGCAAATGGACACCTCCCCTCCCGAAAGCAGCTTTTTGTTATTGGATGTAATTTATGTTGGTTGTGGCACGGAAGCTCTAACACTTGGTACTAGCCCGGTCATATCTAGTCCTGAACCAATGTATAGTGCGTGCTATCAATTTATCATTGTTTTCGTATATCCCCGTGGCTCATTTGGGTGTGTAAATTACAACGCTCGCCTCTGGTTCTTATTAAATCCCTGTTTCATTTTTTCAGCGTGGAAAGCCGTAGCCTTCATTCTTCGTTGCTCATTTCCCTTAGTTCGCACACCGGACTACAGCCACTCCTTTGAACATTGTATTTTTACTTTGTACTCTTCTAGATGAGTTTTATGGAGTATCTGAGAAGGGAACTATTGACCCACTGGATAAATCCTCCAATTATTTGAACCCATACTTGCCTTTGATCGAACCTGATTGCCTTCCATTTCCACGGCGCTGTATGTCTCACTATAGGATTAGTTCTTTCCAATAACTATAATAATGCCCACTGGGGTCTGATAAGATGCTTCGTGACCTCCGTATTCGTTTTGCGCTACCACTCACACCATAAACTGCCGTGCGCAGTAAACTGGCTGTAGTTTGCTGCAATTAAACGAGGTAGTGGGCGATGACTGCAGCTGTTGCTGTACTACTTTGAGAACTCCTTGTAGCTGGGAGGCTGAGTGGCCATATATAGCTAGAAGACCAAGCTGCACTTGTCTTGCCCCTTCCCATTTTCCTTGCTGCCCTCCTGCCCGTACCTGGCGACGTGTCTGCTTTGTCTGGGGTGAGCTTCACCTCCATACATGGGATAACTGTGACCTGCTGGCTGCCCATCCACATTTTTTCTCTTCCATATTTTCTCTCTCCCATTATACGCCTTCTTGTTGCTACTTTTATTCCCCTTCCCCGCCCGTTCCTGCTGGTCTTCAGCAACAAAAAATTATGCTAGGACATCATTCATTTAGGTTGATATAATTTTGTGCTCAAACCAGAAGAGATTTGAAGTGCAAGGCACATAGTTTGGGACCATGTACATATCTAGATTCCTATAGATAGCAGCACACAGACACATATCCATTAGGTGATTATACACCAAAAAGAAAAGCTTAAACCAAATTTGCTTTCATGGGAAAACAGAAAAGGCAGCAGCTGTGGAAGGGGTTTAAACGGACACTGCAAATTCATGTGGCAAATGCGATTATTAAGTAGTCCATGCAGTGAAGTCACTAAGTAAACAGGAAAAGTAGGAAATATTCAGCTTTCTAACGACTTGAGCTGAACGCAGATTAATTGTAAACACCACAAATCTAGTGTTAGCAAAGTAAAAAATTAAGTACATAAGAACATAAGAAAGAAGGAATACTACAACAGGCCTACTGACCCATGCGGAGCAGGTCCATGTCCCCCCCCCCGGATTAGACCAATGACCCACCCCCCGGATTATCCCAGTGACCATTCGTACACAACTGGTCATCCCCACTCTAGGATGGAGCACTGTACCAGACCCAGCAGCACAAGCTAGTCAGGTCCAACTTACACCCACTCATGTATTTATCTAACCTATTTTTAAAACTACACAACGTTTTAGTCTCAATAACTGTACTCGGGAGCTTGTTCTACACATCCACAACTCTATTACCAAACCAGTGCTTTCCTATATCCTTCCTGAATCTGAATACCTCAAGGCATAGCTCTGGCTCCTTTACTGTTTCTCACTCTCTTGGCTAACATAAAAAGATCCTTTGCAAACGATACTAAAATAAGCATGAAAGGCGCATCTGTTGAAGACACGAAAAAAAATCTTTCAGTGAACAATGAAAAATAACAATGTTAACGGTGACAAATTCCAATTGATCAAATACTGAAAGAATGAAGAACTCATAACGAGCGTTAGATACAAAGCACAGGAAGACAATCTCAGAGAAGGAACGTATAAAATATATATGCTTGATATCAGATGAACCATAATTCTGAGAATACAATAAGGCACATGTCGTGAAGGCCAGAAAACAAGATAGCGTGTGGTGGTATTTAAATCCTTGTGCTCTTGCGTTTAGATTGAGTGTTGACAGGTCTGATCAAGGCAGGAGAGATTGGTCCCTGAATATCTTGCCCGAGTGTAAGATAAAGAAGGAAGTGTGAAATTATCCCAGTAAACAGCAGGAACGCTATAGGCACGTAAGAGATTTTGATGTCAGTATCCATGACCAAAGACTCAACAGATATCAGAAACATTGCCAGAACTGATTTAGAAGTCATAAGAAGAAACTTTACCACCACGTCAAAAAAGTGCCGAATCAATCTTGCTGTGATGGCTACGATGGTCTCCGGACAACTAACAGCAACAGCTTAGTTAAACAGGTCATTAACAAGTAAGCCTGGCTCCAGGCCCGGCTGCTACAGAAGAAAACCCTCGAAACCTGACACGGGTATGCCGTAGGCATAGGAGAAGGGGAAATGAAGGAGGGAGAGAGATGAGATTTGGTGTGTGTAGCATCATTCTTACACAAAGTCTTGAGTGTTTGTTGGTCAGTGATTGCTGCGATGGTGGATGTTTGCCATATTGGGTGACGGTAAGTGATCATGGCAGTTTTGTATGTGCGAATATGGCGGATGATGCTAGTGTTTGGGCAAGATGGTGCTGCTTGATTTTGGTAATACTGACGAGACGAGTAGTGATGGATTTCAATCTCAGTAATGGGACAGCAGGTGGTGGTGATGGGTGGTAGGTTCACTGGTATAGAGTCGGGAGCTCACCAGGAATACATTTGTTGATAATTCGAATGTTGGTTGGTCCAAGTCGGTCTTGCTAAGATCGTGCACCAGGAGAGGACTGTTGGTGACGAGAAGACTTACGTACTCTCAGGGGAGGAGGGGGGGGGGCTATAGGAAGGAAGAAATTTTTAATATTAAACAAAACTGGTTACATCAACAGTACACTGTTACCCTACTCTAATATTAATTGAGGACAAATGTATGTACTGATGTTGTTTTCTGCAGTTTCTCCATGGACCCAGTGCTATTTTAGAATCCATTCTATCAGTTTTTCCTGCTATGAGTCCGTCCATCCATCTGCCTGTTCTTCCGCCATGTCATTAGTTTATCATTCCGTCGTTTGCGCGTTTGTCATGTCTATTCGTATGTCAATTCTATCCTTCCCTTTCCGTCCTTGGGTGAAGTGGTGCCGTCTTGTGTTTGAGCGGGTGTGTTTGCTTGTGTGAGCATTGCACACACATAGCAGCATTCACCGTACCGCTCGCTCTCTGCCAATGTAAACGGACTTCTTTCTTCTTCTCGGAATTGGTGTACATTCCTTAGTAAAAGAGCCAGTGAAGCGCTGTTGACGCGTAATTAGTGCTGGCGTACTAGTTGACTTTTGTCTATCTCCTTACTAATTAAAACCATAAGAAACTAAATAGAAACGCAGGAAATAGAGCTAATGATTGTTTTCAGAGGTAATGGAAATGTTGAGCTCTAGATAAGCTCTAGATAACATGATAAAGAATATGTTGCTCCAGAGAGAGTTTTATATTTATCTAGTTCTGTTTTAAAGGTTTGGCAGCAGGGGTTTAGTGAACACAGCAAGGGATAACTCAGTAAGTGTTGAAAAGTCAACCCTTCTATAAATAAGGGGAATTACTAAGAGAACTCTAGCATTCTTCAAGAGATTTCTGGGTAAGTTGATGAATGAGACATTTGTGCAACACTTGGTTATCTTCACTGTGGATATGTTTCGCCAGCCAGTGGCTTCATCAGTCTAATACTGAATCATGATATAGGGAATTCTGGAACGTAAGACAAGAAAAAGTAAGAGAAAGGCTATAATTACTCTTCTGTTAGTTCTGACACCGCGGTGTGGATAGAAATTAATCAGTCATCCTTATTAGCAGTCTTTCTATAGACTTGAAATTTGAAACAGTCGCCACTCTTGAGAATGATTATCTAAACAAAGGGTAGAGGACTGTCTTTCACTTCGACCAAAATCAATTGAATTTTGTGCTCAACTTGGTTGGATTGTTTTCGAAAGTTCCTAGGGCTGAGGAGGCTGTGTTCAGCCTCCAGGTGTTCTTTAAGTATTTGTTGCCCGGGACTGCACCAAGTGCCGAATTTCTGCTTATAGTAATTTCAGAGACCAGTTCGATTAAGTTTAGTTCTCAATTCAGTTCATTTTGGAAAAAGAGGAGAATTGCTCCTTCCCCTCCCTCTCCCGTTTTATATTTTTGGTTGCCTCTACCCGGGATCACTACACATCACTTATACGACACCTAATGTGATCCAGCAGCACGTGATTATCTCCGTATGTTCTATAAATCATGTTTTTTTCGGTATTCCATGTACTTAAGTCCATAATGGGATGACTTTAAAACACAGGAATACCTTTCATCAACACACCCCGGTGAGTATGTTACACGTTACAGTGCTATAAGCTTCTTAGTTACTACAATCTGTCGGCTCGTAGTCGTTCATTTACAAATAGTGTTTGCAAAAAGGAAGGAAGCTATTTTACTGGGATTGTTTTGAAAAATAGGTTTGTGGTTTTTGTTCCGTCTCGCAAGGAAGTATTTGGTGTGTAATTTTGTTCCCTCCAGTGTTGGGAGTTTGTTATGGTGAACTGTTATAGCTTTAGATTCTTTTGTGACAACACCATGTAAAGCCCCATTATTGGCTTCATGTTGCCATGTGTTAGTTCTGTACACTTGTTATCATTCAGTGCTTAGCTCTGTTCTAATTAGTTTCTCCCTAGGCCTCGAAACTTCCCATTTTCGGAGTGGAGACCATGTATTGTGATGCTGACAGAATGTAGAGAGGCACACAGCTCAAGACCTTTGAGGAAGCATATGACTTTACAATGAAAGCAGATGGGTCATTAATCTTATGTCTACCCATTTATTGCATACCTTATTTAACCCTTTCAAATTATTCCCTACTCTTCTTTCCCACTGTACCATATTCTAAGATCGACGATCCTTGTATCCTTGTTGAAGAGGGTACGAGATAGTACTGTGTGAACAAAGGTGTCTAGAGAGGCGGGTTACTCCCTGCCCCGAGGCTGCTGCTGCTGCCATCTCTGACTTTGTACCCAACGGCAGGACACAGACGCTTGTAGTACTCCCACCATCTGTTTTTGTTTTCTCTCTCTCTCTCTCTCTCTCTCTCTCTCTCTCTCTCTCTCTCTCTCTCTCTCTCTCTCTCTCTCTCTCTCTATATATATATATATATATATATATATATATATATATATATATATATATATATATATATATATATATATACACACACAGGGTTTGACAAGGTTAAGGATCCCTAGTTTTATTGACAAGCTATTTACAGGTTAAGGGTTCCTAACTTTATTGACAAGCTAAGAGCTGTTACCTACATCAGCTCATTTGAAAGCATTTTTATTGTTATGAGACATACAAGTAGGGAACAGGATGAAGTTGGAGCCATCTGTGGGCCAGCATTTTCATTTGATCAACTGACGTTATCTCGTTGACATTATGCTGTACGAATGTGTTCCATACTCGAGTCATCCTGGGTATATATGATCTCAGATGGAGTGATGTTCTGGAGAAGGGTACAGCCAGAGTGAAGTTGCTGCTTTCTGCCCGTCTTGTGGCATAAAAGCTGGTTTCACGCTGTCCTCGAAGTGGATCCAAGTGTGGTACTTTGACAATATTGGCCTTGAACATAACAGTAAGGCCACCCACATCCCTTCTGTGTTGAAGGCTCTGCTGAAATGACAGATCTATCCAGGATGAGTCCAGGCGAGAGGTGAGACGTCTTGCTCTGTTCTCCACTCTGTCAAGCAGTCGCAGATGAGAGGGGGGCAGGCAAACCAAGAAAGGGGAGCATACTCAAGGTGTGAGCGTACTTGTGCCTCGTACAGAATCTTGCAGCCCCTACTGTCAAGCAGATGCGAGATACGGCGAAGTGCTGTAAGCTTCCTGGCTGCCTTGTTTGCAAGATTTACAACATGGTTCTTCATGGTTAGTTTGGAGTCAAATTTCACCCCAAGAATATCAACTTCTTCTCCAGGTGCCAACACCCTCCCATTCATCCTTACTACTGCACCAGTATTACCATCATGGTGCCTAGAGACGATCATCATTTGCGTTTTCTCATGTGCAAATGTTATTTGCCATCTATTTCCCCAAGCTGAATAGCTCTTAGCTGGTGATTGATGTAGCTGAGAGAAGCTGGCATTTCTTCTCTTGGATGAGTGAATGTCGGTGTACAGTCATCTGCATATGCATGTGATTCTGGGATGAGATGAAGAAGGTCGTTGAAGTAGACATTCCATAACAATGGTCCCAGCACGCTTCCTTGTGGAACACTTGCCCCAATAGGATGTCTTGCTGATTCCGTTCCATTGAGAACTACACTTAGAGATCTACCATGAAGGTAATCACTGAGGAGACATAGCGTAGAGCCTGCAATTCCCAGTGCTTGAAGTTTTACTAAGAGGCCCTGGTGCCACACCCGGTCGAAAGCACCAGCAATGTCCAGTGCTACCACACAGCTGACTTTGGATTCATCCAGTAACTGGTGCCACTTAGTGGAGAGGTTTAACAACAGATCAGCAGCAGAGTAACCTTTCCTAAAGCCATATTGACGGTTACAAAGTAGTGAGTGGTAGTCAAAAAACTGTCATTTGTCTTGAGATTGTCTCAAGGATCTTACCAGTGATTGATAGGAGTGACACTGGTCTGTAGTTGCTCATTTCTGCTCTGCTCTTCTTTTTGTGAACAGGGACTACATTTGCCCCTTTCCACAGAGAAGGCCATTTACACTGTACTAGGCAGTGCTGAAAGATGCGAGTTAGAGGTGCTGCTAGCTGGTCTGCACATCTTGTCTACTAGTAGAGGTGGTCCCATCCTCTCTCTCTCTCTCTCTCTCTCTCTCTCTCTCTCTCTCTCTCTCTCTCTCTCTCTCTCTCTCTCTCTCTCTCTCTCTCTCTCTCTCTCTCTCTCTCTCTCTCTCTCTCTGTGTGTGTGTGTGTGTGTGTGTGTGTTTTAGACTAGAATGAGTTTCTACCGGAGGATCTTGGTCTTTATACCCGGAGGTTATTCCGGGGATCAACGCCCCTGCGGCCCGGTCCACGACCAGGCCTCCCGGTGGATTAGGGCCTGATCAACCAGGCTGTTGCTGCTGGCCGCACGCAGTCCAACGTGCGAACCACAGCCCGGCTGTGGTTCCTCAGTCTGAACAACAATTATTAACTCATAATAACTTTAGAAGTGTGCTGGAAGACGGTTCTAAACATACCTTCCAATATAGTCAAATTAGAAATTTAAAAGGTCAGATGACCACTATCACCACTAGGAAACGAGGTCTTTCTGGCACTGACTTTAAGTATCTGTCCAGCTCTCTCTTTAAGGCAGCTAATTATAATTTACAAATGCGTTGTTTTTAACGTGTATTGTTAAAGACCACTAAATATTGGTTTACACACACACACACACACACACACACACATTTTATTATTATAATCATCATCATCATCATTGTGAGTGAGCCCTTTCCCAGAATCAGGCATCTGTCGTTGAGAAGTTATTCACTATATAACTTCAGTTGAAGACCCTGGGTAGGCCACGACCTCGAAACTTGATATTCATCAGTTTTTTTTTTTTATTTCGTGCACTTTGTATTTTTCTCTTTCCTCTATCCTTTTTTTTTCTCTCTATTTGTCCTATCCCTTCTTTTACTTTTCTCCCTCGTCAGTCTCGTCCTGCTCCTTCCCATTACTCGTGCGTGTCTTAAATCAGGGTGGTGGTGCCCTGGAGGGCTCTGCTGGAAGAGCAGAGCGTGCGTGGGCGGCCAGGGACCAGGAGGCGGGCGGCCTCATCTCTTTAACGGCCGTTTGGAGACTCCTGTTAATGGATGCTTTGTTTGTTCAGGGCAGGTGGGTGGGTTCCATTCTTTAACGGTCTTTTGAATACTCCTGTTACAGGATGTTTTGTTCAGGATAGGTAGGCGGGGCTCGTGTATTAACGGCCGTTTGGAGACTCCTGTTAGTGAATGCTTTGTTTAGGTCTAACAGGCGGGCTTCTCTGTTTTTAAAAGCTTTTTGGAAACTAATCTTGTTGATGGAGTCTTCGTGTATTCAGGGCGCACGCACAATTGGTTAAAGAAGAATCCATAATTCCAGTGTACTGAAATGTTAGTGTAGGAGAGACAAGTACGCATGCGCGCGAAGACCGGAAAAGGTACAGGCTCAGGACGAAGGCTGCAGACCTTGAAAGAGGAGAACCTCGGGGTGAGCATAGTTACTAGCATTTCGCTTGAGGCAAACATCAGTCTGGTAACTGCTGCAGTAAAGATGAGACTTGCAATTGTAAGGATAGCTTTCAGAAGCATCAACAACGAGGAGCAGGGGCACTGTGGGCACAATAAGGGGACACTGTATCAACATTCTTGGACCCAGACTATTCAACATCTTACCAGAGGATATCAGAAACACGGCTGGAGCAAGTGTAGAAGTCTTTAAGAAAAAACTTGACATCTTCAGGTGCCAGATTAACTAGGCTGTAATGGATATGTGGTGCAGCTGGCCTCCAGCCGCAACAGCTTGGTTGACCAGGCAAGCACCAGACGTGACTGGCCCATGGCCGGGCTCCAAGAGTAGTAAGACTCGAAACTCATCAAAGGCAAAGGACGTAAAGAAGCGGGAAAATATTCAGCGATTTGCTTGAGATTAGTCCCAAACTTGAGAGGCTAGAGGAGCTAAACCTGACAACACTAGGAGGGGACAGAAGGACCTGGGGTGACATGATCACAATACAAAATACTGTACTTAGAGGAATAGATAGGGTGTACCTGAGAGCCGGACGGGTCTCTGGTACACGAGGCATCCATCGAGAACACAACAGATCTTCAAGCTGATATTAATTAACTAGTCTTTTAGTGGGCCACAGGAAACAATGTGACGTCCATTGAGGACAAATTTCAGTTACTCAGCAAGGGGGAAAATAAAGGAGTACAAAACAAGTTCAACCGCCCAGTAGAACAAAAGAGGAATGAGAGGGACTTAAGAGGAATAATGTCAAAATCTCGCATTCAGAGATCACAGTAGAGTTGCTATCACAGACACGGGGAAATTGGTAGACAAAATAGCTAGAACCTTGAAAAAACGAGAGATGCCGAGACAGTCATTCTCTTGTAAGACACTTGTGCTCTCTTGGCCGGAATATTGCTTTCACTCGTTATCTTCTTTTAAAGCAGTCAGAATTACAGAACTGGAGAATGTTCACTCTTCACAACCCTTATACAAGGACCTAAATTATTGGCAACTGAACTTCCATGATCTGTACTTTTTGGAACGTGTATAAGACTCGTCATGATTTACACCTGCAAAATTCTGGCGCAGTAGGTCTGTACACCGAAATTACTCCTTAAGTGTATAAGAGCTCGTCAGACCTTGTTAAATACTTTACCTCAAGTGAGCAGCAAGGCCGTAGTGCCTGTACGTTCGGTTGTTTGCAACATATACGGTACATGTACAGAATTGCAAAAAACAGGTGATGTCAGGTATGCAGGACAATCAATGTTTAAACATATTAAATGAGTATAGAGGAGACATTGTCTTGACTTAGGTTCGCCAAATGCTAGTAAATAAGATTATTGTGCTGCTCGGATGTTCTTGCTCAAATTGGTATTTATATCTTCAATTAATTTTCCTTGCTGGCTGTTATTGTAGGAAGACAGGATAAGAGGGTTCTCTGTTTCGGCTGTGGGACGGGCCGGGGTACAAAGCTGGGTAATTTAGATAAGTTATCGCTTGCTTGTGGCGCAAGTGGCTGGAGGCAGAATGATGGAGGTCGTGAGGTATGTAGAGATGTTTTGCCTTTTGAACTCATTTATTTGTGGTACTATGGGTCACACATCAGCTTCTGGCCCAGCCGCTTGCCAGATTTACTCTTCGATTCATGGGCTTATCAAACCTTTTCTTAAAACTATGTATGGACCCTGCCTCCACTGTAGCTTTGTCCAGGTCATTACACTTCCTGACCACCGTAATGCATCTCTAATTACGGTTGTATCTGTCTCCTCCAAGTGTGCCCTCGTTAACATGTGCATGAGTGAGTGGTCGGTGGAGCATGTGGTTTGGGTTGCTGGTACCTCAGTGTTATGCTAGCATTACAGACCATCCTCCTAACTGAAGTTGCATTTCACCGTTGCTAAGACAGTCGAATGGGTGACTGTTCATGAACCTCAACAGTGGTTATCTCCAGTATTGTACGTGTGCTCGGTGGATCCCTATTTTCTGTTTACGCTTCAATAATGTTTGTAAGGTCACTGTAGTTATTTATTTATTGACTTTGTGATATTTTATATAAATAGACGACAATCTTACCTAACGTTAATAACGCAAATAGAAAAATTTACCGAAAATATTCAAGAAGACCATTTTAACTTTAGGAAGACTTTTAATGATTGATATCAACATTATAGTAATTTTATTTATCGACGGAGAATACTGCCTTTTAATGCGGTGCCTTTTATTCTTGGCAAATATTGAAAGTACGACACACACACACACACACACACACACACACACACACACACACACACACACACACACACACACACACACACACACACACACACACACACACACACACACACACACACACACACACACACACACACACACAATATTCGCCCCACTTCAATTCCTCATTCTCATTTCTGACAGTCAGGGACATAAATCATAGCATTGTATCATCCTTTGCTAACGTTACTAGAATTTGCATTGAAGTAGCAACCATAGAGGCCACAGCGAGCCTCCTAGCTGATATAAACAAAGTCTTCCAGTGGGTTACTGATAGCAGTATATTGTTCATTGAGGATAAATTTCAGTTGCTAAGTTACGGAAGAATGAAGGAAATAAACACAAGATCGTAGTACAAGACGAACTCTAACCACACAATAGCACTTCAGTCAGGTGTGAGAAACCTGGAAGTTGTCAGAAAATCTCATGATCAAGGAGCACACCAACGTTATAATCGCTGCAAGAAAAAGATAGGCTGGATAACTGGAATCCTGAGAACAAGAGATGCCCAGATAGTGGTGATACTCTTCAGGTCACTCGTTCTCTCTAGGCAGGAATATTTCTGTGTACTAAACGGTGATGGTTTTGGTGATCATCGCATCAGCTTCCCGATCGCAGGCTGATTTGACCAGGACAGTTTGTGATGCCGGGGGGGGGGGGTTAAGGAAAAATAACTTGAGGCCACTGCCACAAACTTTTTTTTTTGTCACATTGCATATTAATTGTATTTAGCTTGTCAAACAACTTTGGGTTTGCGTTTTTCTACAGGTGACAAGACCTTGTTAGAGAAGCAGTTTGAAAAGTATGGTATTTTATATATTAGTGATGAATATGAAGGAGGGCAGGTGAATCTTAGGAACGTTTCCTTATATCCAGGATACTTATCCTTACTCTCGTGTGTTTTTAAACAGTTCGTATTTCTGTAATGTTTCCTTTCGTAATGAAGCCACTTTGCGCGAAACGTTTCCACAGTAAAGATACCCAAATGTTGCACATGTGTCTAATTTATCAACTTGTTTCTCTGAATTATTTATTTAGGAGTGTGGTCGTGGAGCGGGTCGCGGAGGTCATTATTCCAAGAACCATAAACAGATACGCGGTGCAATGATCCGGTAGTGCGTCTATCGCGCTCTTAATACAACGAAGATCGAGATTCCATTAATTCTTGCCTGATATATTTCCTCCTCCTAGTATTCTTAGTTTCTGCAGTCAGACGAAAAACTGTGGCTTATGCACCATCCACCAGGCTGTGAAGCATGACGCACCATCCACCAGGCTGTGAAGCATGACGCACCATCCACCAGGCTGTGAAGCATGACGCACCATCCACCAGGCTGTGAAGCATGACGCACCATCCACCAGGCTGTGAAGCATGACGCACCATCCACCAGGCTGTGAAGCATGACGCACCATCCACCAGGCTGTGAAGCATGACGCACCATCCACCAGGCTGTGAAGCATGACGCACCATCCACCAGGCTGTGAAGCATGACGCACCATCCACCAGGCTGTGAAGCATGACGCACCATCCACCAGGCTGTGAAGCATGACGCACCATCCACCAGGCTGTGAAGCATGACGCACCATCCACCAGGCTGTGAAGCATGACGCACTCATCCTCATGACAAATTCTGTATATAAATGTACGTGATGATTTGCTTCACTAATTGAGCAATTAAATAGTTTCTGTGTGAAACGCTTTTACAAATCTGCTTTTTTAATTGGACAGTTTCTATTATTGCTGGTAATCGGTATCATTAGTAATAATAATAATAATAATAATAATAATAATAATAATAATAATAATAATGGTAATCATTAGCATCAGGAAAACCTGGCCTCGGTCCGGGCTGGGCTGGGCCTTGGAGTAGGAAAATTCTTGATACAGATGACGCGTGCCAGGTAGCAGAGGTTATCTTTGAGGACAATTGTGTTGCAGAGGTCTGAGTACTCAGACCTCTGCAACACAATTGTCCTCAATGATATGTTAAGTTATGCCATGAATTAAGGAAAGATCCTAGATTTAACCTTACGAAACAGACAAAGCAAATGCCATAGTAATTATGGACAAGGTAGATTATAGCGGAAAAATGAACGTGTTGTTAGAAGCCGGGGGAACTTGCGTGCTTCTTAAAGCAGATGGAAACTACACTGATTATGAAGTAGGAAGTGAAATACTGAAGTTGCAGTAGGACTTTGTGTTCAGTGAACCATTAATCAGTATAAAACTTGACAAAACGAATCTTTCATGGATGAGTCAAAACCCTGCAGACATCACTATTTCTGACAACTCTCACCCTACTTGACTTGAGAAAGCCACGGATTGCATGTCCCAGCACTGTGCTCCAGACCCTGACTCTTGGAACTCTATATTCTCCAAGAACTACATGAAAAAATACACTATCTTGTACCTTGAATATTCTGTAGAGGAGCCTGCCTGGGCTCAGGAATCTTCCCATAGTCCTTAAAAGCCACTGATAGCGCCACTAAACAAAGGTGGCAGTAAAGTACTGCAAAAATCTATAGACTGATAGCGCTGACGTCCCATATAATCATAGTCTGAGTGTTTCTTAAAAAGCAAGATAGCTAATTATACTGAATCTCCACAGTTGCACATCCCAGGGCAAGATGGGTTTAGAGCAGATCGCTCCTGACTAGCAGTTGCTTGACAGTTATGAGTTAATGCAGTGCAAGACGAGCAGAATGTAAATGTGTTTACAATGACTTTGCAAAGCCTTTGACAGGTGTGACCATGCTGCAGTGGTTCACAAAATGCATGCAAAAAGAATAACTGAAAAAGTGGACAGATAGGTATTTAATTTTCTAACGAACAGATGTTCCCTACTTGTATGTCTCATAACAATAAAAATGCTTTCAAATGAGCTGATGTAGGTAACAGCTCTTAGCTTGTCAATAAAGTTAGGAATCCTTAACCTAACCTTGTCAAACCCTGTGTAAAAAAAAAAAAAAAAAAACCACTGTTCTCCGAGGCACAGTGCTGCCCCCTGTTCTCTTTCTCGTTATCATATCCGACATAGTCATAGGCCCCTGCAACCACGAATGGGAGGGGCGTGCGTGCGTACGCACCTCCCATTCTCTCTCACACATATTCCCCATAAAAGTAAGAGGCATGTCAGAGTGGAAACTCCCCTTAGTAAAATGCCCGAGTGCAGTGAGTACATTAAGTATGAAGGGGGCAAGAGTTCTCAGCGTCCTGCCGCCTTGCACAAGGGAGATTACCAGCACACCCTTGACTGTCTTCAAGAAAGAACTGGATGAATTTCTTAAATCATTCCCTGATCAGCCTGACTGTGGTGCTCATGTTGGACTTGGTGCGACTAGCGCCAAGCAACCACCGGGAGTCCTGGTCTGGGACCAGGCTGCGAGGACCTGAACCCTCGGAACACGCTCTAGGTTAGAACATAAGAATGGCCTACTGACCCGTACCAGGCAAGTTTTTCTCAAAAGCAACCATTTCCACCCACACATGTCCAACGTGACACACTGAATCTTAATAACACGATTGGAAACAAACCACGGAACGGGCCTGGAGTTTTACGACTCAATATGGGTTGAAACCCTACCTGTTCCGTGGTCTGTGTCCAATCTTTTTCCCAAAGCTACCCAAGCTCCTGAACAGTTTGCAACTACTGATATGTATAACAGTATTCCCTGGCAGTCATGTGCGGTAGATGTTTAATAATCTACACGAATCTTGTGCTTTTCAACATCTTTCTTTTAAATACAGTTGTAATTAAAAAGAAACCCGTGTCTTGAAGTGGGGAAACCCTCCCCCCCTTTTTTTCACACAGGGTTCTGCAAGTTAGGCTTAGGGTTCCTAACTTTATTTACAAGCTAAGAGCTGTTCCCTACATAGCTCATTTCAAAGCCTTTTAAGTTCTTACAAAAATCACTCATTAGTTTATTTGTAAGGTAATACATCTGAAGCTGGTATTGAGAGTATGATAACATGGTCATTGAATGTTTTTTAATCTGTAAGTGAGCAAGTAGCTGTCCTTCACTGTAGTTCACAGATAACGTCCTTGGTAGAGCTCTTCACTGCTAGCTTGAGACACCTGAGACGAGATTTGTATATACAGTCCATAACTGAACATTAACTTTTTGTGTGGTGGGATGGAGGGGGAGGTTAGCGTGAGGTGGCTATGCCGTTAGGACGAACTTGAATGTCCTCGAGACATTTATCTCTGTTAATCAGGGAGTTTTGACTTATACATGTGCATTGAGGGTGAGGGAGGGAAGGGCAAGCATGTGGCTTCTTAGTGTAAGTGCCACCTGACAGTCTTGCAGGTGGAAGCATTCAAAATCAAAATTGTTATCAGTTTGCCATAGTGTCGTGTATTTATAAGTGTAGAGTGATTTGATTTTTTGTGCTGATACTAAACGCTTTTTGAAGTTAATACTCCAACTGAATAGTTACAGGTTTATCATTTATGCGCCTGTAAATAAACAAATTTAGGATATTTACGCAGAATCTGACACCGTATCAGATTCTTGATGCTGAGTGTGCACGAATCGAACACACACTCAACATCAAAGTGCGCAGTATTTTATCCACACAGCCAGACTCCAGATATATGTCTAGCCGAAGCTAGACGGTCACTCCCATACCCTGGAGCACCTTAATTACTGGGAACGTTGGAAGTCCCTTGACCTGTACTTCTTGGAACGCAAACGATGAAGATACATGATTTACATGTGGTCCTAAATCTGTAAGTAGAGATCACTCATAATGAAAGCAATGGGATTGGCAGACGATGTAATATACCCTAATGAAAACCAGGAGTTCTGTGAGTACACTGAAGACAATACAATAAGTATAGGAGACCCAAGACTTTTAAGTCTCCCTTCATACATAAGGGGAATTGCCAATAGACCCCTGGCTGTCTTCAATAGGAAACTGGATAGGTTCCTGAAGTCCGTGATAAGCCGAGCTGTGGTTCGTAAACTGGACTGCGTGCAGCAAGCAAAAAGTGCAGGTGCGTTGACCCTCCGACTACCCTTCATGTAGACCCTCTTCCTTTCTCGTTCACCATCTTCCTCGTCCTCTCCCCCTCCCCCTTTTTCTTAGTTCATCCTCTCGTTTCTCGTTCTTCCTCGTTCAACTTCCCTGCCACCCTCTTCGTCTTCCCTTTCCCCTATTTTTTTCCTCTCCAGTCGTCGTCTACGCACTTTCTCATGTTTTTCTTCTCATTATTTTCCTCTCTTTATCTTTTCAATCCCTTTATCCTTTTTACCGTGCTCTCTCTTCTTTCATCGTGTTCTTCTTTCTCCTCCCTCACCCTGTGTCCTTCCCCATCATGCCCCAAGCGGGGCGGGGATGGAGGGTAGGGGTGAGCGACTCATTTCCAGCACTACACTCCTGTCATGTTAATCCTGGCCTCGCTGCAACACACACCTCCTCACCTTTAAACCTCAATAACCTCCTGCCTCATAAATATGCCACAGTCTGTTACATTTTTCTCTATTAATGGAGGTAATTTATTGGGCACACTTACATCTCCTCTGTAGGAGGAACATCAAAACAAATCTTACAAGAGCCACGAGGCAGGAGAGACAACATTTCAGAATCTGTTTTTGACGTTATTTTCACACGCACACCAGTTTTTTGCGTTCTTTCTTGTTGAGTTGTGAGCTGGGGAGAGGGGGAGACTAACACTTGTTACGTCTCTTCTTCCTCCCAACTATTACGTTGGTTTGCTACTAATATTTAGTCTGTTTCTATGAATAAATTTTAGGTTAACGCCATTTAACTGCGACATGTTATAACAAATAAATTAGCACAATGAAGGCAGTAGTGCATGGATATGAGATTGGTTTCATGATGGAAAATTTGGTACCACCAGATGACTTAGGAACTTTAATATAAGCATCACATTTTAGTGCCAAAATCGCTATTTCCATTGTTTTGAGCCTTATTAAAAAGCTGAAATTTGCTTTTGTGGATATTGGGCAGCCTTGTCACCACAGTTCAGACGGAGGCATCTTCATCTGGTGTCTTCAACCCTCAACCTCCACACCTCTCTCCTGGCATTTTTTTCTCTGCTGGTTTTATGTTCCTGGTGAGTGCCACCACCAACCCTCTCTAATGCTGGTGCAGGTGTTAGTGGCAGTGTTTCACCTGCTGCTGGTTTTAAGAGGGCTTAACCTGGTGCTAGTTATGGGGTTGTTTCTTAGGTGATATTGGACATGTTTTAGGTAGTAGTGGGGTTTCTTAATGGGTGCTGTAAATGGTGGTGGTGTTGCCGCCTCCTTGTCGTGTTCACCACCCTTCGTCTCTGATTATTTTACCATAACAGTAAGTAATGACATTAATAGGTGGACACAGAAAAGAGTACTTCCGTACAAGGGGGGGGTTCAAATGTGTACATATACAGTTTGGGGCAGAGCAAGGACGAAGTGAGAATTCATACCTAGTTGTACTTGCATAGGTGTCCTTGCTGAGGTCGATTCACAGCTGTTGGCCCAAACCTCTCATCTCGTATCGACAGGCTTTACTGATTCATATGTATTCATATAACTAGTGTTTGCCCTCCACATATTTCATATTACGTGTTCCGCTTAACACGCTAAGATTGAAAAAAAATACTATAACTTTCCTATGGTTCATCAGTATTTAGCTGTGGTCTGTGTTCCCTGACATCCTCTTATCAAATAACTTTTCCTCCTCCTCGAAAAAAAAAAAAACTTTGTCTAACAGCTTCCTTCCCCATTCCTCTCCCCCCCCCCCAAAAAAAAAAAAAAAAATAAAAAGAAACATACTGTAACACTTACCTCAAACCACTTCTCACTCTTATCTCAGCCTCTCCCAGTCATCTCCGATATGAGGACTCTGTAGGTCAGAATTAGAGTGTATCAGCTCGTCCTCAGCAAGCGTGCTTTTAAAAGCGTCAAAGCGTCACAGTGCTTTAATTTCTGCCCTGTCCGGCCATAGTTAAATATTCATTCATTCTCGCACCGCCAATAATAATTATAGAGATTTTAAAAGTTTCCTGTTTTTTCTCAGGCACATCGTTGCCAAACGTATCGAGGCCGGTTTTTTTTTTTTTTTTTTTTTTTTTTTGTGTGTGTGTGTGTGTGTGTGTGTGTGTGTGTGTGTGTGTGTGTGTGTGTGTGTGTGTGTGTGTGTGTGTGTGTGTGTGTGTTATACTAGTTTTATGCAACTCAAGTGAACTTTACCAAACTTAATACTACAAAGAAAATAGCATTTGCAAGTTCCCAGGGACATTACGAAATTGTTCTAGACTAGATTAACCAAACTATAATTACACTGTATTTACGCAATTAAATTACCCAAATTAGCAGCGAGGAAGACAGCGTCTTTACTTCGCTACAACGGTAGAAGAAACCTCCAAACCTGTCAGAGATATGTCACAGTTGACGTGAAAATAATGATCCTGTCCCAGCTGAGACATGCTCGCTGCTGCTGACTACACAGCGATATTTTCAAGAGACTGGTGAACGAGAAATATGTCCTCGAGTAGGAGCAAGTGGAAGATGGTAATGAAAGTGACCTCGAGCATTATCATATACCTTGTTAGTGGGTCACGTTGTATGACCTTGGTGTTAGTGGCAGCTCAACCCAGCCACCAGGATAAGTAGCTCGCTGGCTACATATTATTTGTCATGTGTCCATGGTGTGTTGGTAGCAACCCAGTCCTATCCACCAGGACAGCCTCATAAGCTGGGAAAAACTTTTAAAGGCTGGATTGGTTTAGAAAGAGACGTGAGCAAGCACTAGGACATAAATATATCCTAGTGCTTGCCCGCGTCTTTCTAAATCAGTTTCTCAGTATCTGCTATTACTAAGTTTTATACCAAAGGACGGGTTATTGCCTTGCTGTTATTTTGTTCCTTCTGCTGTTTTTAATACTACTACATAAGTTATTGATGGAGGCTCGTGTTAATAAAATAGGTATCAAGTTAGTTTACCAGTAACCCTCCTGGATCGACGAGCTATGAACATGAACACGCATCCTCTCCACCCGACGAATTAGAAACAATTAACGCTCATGTAGTGTCGGGTTTCGATGCATAGAAGTGAAGGGAATAATATAGTGGAGGTCAGCTACAACTCTAATTATATGTTTTGTCTGTCCATAACGAGGGGAGGGAATGTAATGGGCGAGGCGAAGGTAGCATTACACACTGAGATGGATGATAATGCGGAGAGCTGAGGACGTCTCGCGCAGCCCCACGCAGGATAACACGGCATTCAAGGCTGCGGAGTAATGTTCTTCCAGCTAAGATTGTAATATTAAGTACATCAGTGTGCTGTTACTTTACTGTATAAGTGTTACTGTAGTAACGAAAGCTAGCTAAGAATACCTGTCGTATTCTGTGGTACTGAGTTTCATACATAACATAGTAATGAAATCTGCCAGCCTGAGCTGTAAAGATTTTTCTTCACAGCTTGTTAGGGGTGACGTGGTGTTGAAGAGTGTGAGAGAGGATCACGAGCCAGGGAGTGGGGGACTGCAGGGGTTGCTTATTTATTCATCCGGAGAAAATCACCTGACGGGAGGGGGGCCTTGATCAGTGATTAACAAAATCCTTTACCTTCCCGTTTTCCTTTACCGCACAGCTCTCCCTATTCGGGCTCCGCGAGTTGTTATTCATCTCCCCCCCCCCTTCCTTTCCTCCCTCCCTCTCGTCTCCACCACCCACTGTTCAGCTGAAGACAGCCACTACCTTTAAATTTGACAGATTACGTAGTCATGTGTAAGAATAAACCTGTTGCCGAGTAAATGCTCACTACGCCTGGGTGTTCTGACAATTGGGGAACGTACAGTTAATTTGTATACAATCAGAAATAAGTATAGCAAGATAGAGTGCCTGTCTTTAAATTAGCCGACTGAGGACCTCCAACGTCTTACTCTCAATGACCCACACGGACTTAGCGCTTCTCACAAATATAATTAAAATGGCTTAATCGATTACCCTTTCAATCAGATGATCATAATTTATTAATCTCAACTATATTACTGTTTTAATGCAATATAATCGCAAACAGGCGATCTTAATGCAGAACAAGCAACTTTGGGATGGGAATCTTTAGTTGTAGGTCTTTCGCACTCATGCGTCGTCAGGAAGTATGCAGTGTTGCAAGACAGCAACAGATAGGAGGGGAAATTCTCTGAGGCAGGACAGAAGGTATCAGTGGTAACCCATGTCACAGTGACATGGGTTACCATGAACCCTGACAAAGGTCAGCAGTGTAATAGTATTGGTCCCCTCTCTGACAATAAATAACTTTGTCATGCATGTGCTTCTTACCTGCTTGGTGTTTAATCACCGAGATTTGTTTGCAGGGGTCGAGAGACTGCTCCTGGCCCCTTCTTCTAGAATACTTTGACGGCATCACTGTTGTGTATCATCTTGGGTCTTATGATCTCTTTAAGTTGTGTATTGGGGTTTTTCTCCTCTACTGTCTCATTAAAATGAATTCACTTTTTCAATTATTCTCAGAATAATGAAGTACTTCCTTACAGTCCTGTGGCCCATGTGTGTATTCAGCCTCCAACTGTGTTCCCGTGATCCTGGCCATCTTAATTCAAACTACGTGTCCTTATCAATTCCCTTAAGATTTTGTATATCTTAATCGGGGTTTCTCTTGTTCTTCTTTTCGCCAAGGCAGTCTGGTTCTGGTACTAGTCTGGTTGCAGATCTTTGGATTTTTTCAAGCCTCTTCACGTGCTCTACCAGGTATGGGTTCCAAACTGGAGCGCTTAGTTAATGATTGGCATAACGTGTGTCGTATATAGGTATCTGTACTGATGTTGCTGAGTGCAGTTCAGAGGCTTGCTAATGTTGTATATGCCGCTGACTTAATATTATTCAAGTGTAGTTCATGTGATATACTTAGTATTGTATTCGCCCAATGTTCTTTTTATTCTGATACTCTCAGTTTCTGTCCGTCCATGTGTGCGCGCTCGAGCGTGGGCTTACTTGTCTGGAAAGTGAATGCGCGTGCTTCTTAACCAGCCGTATATTTGTTGGCATGTGGTGAGCGTGTGCGTGTGCTCTTCCTCTGATCTGCTGCCTTCTGGTCGTTTGATATTTTTTCTTGCCTGGGTTTTATAATGTGGAAGATTCACTTTGCTTTCAGTTTTGTTAGGCTGTCGTGATTATACCGGCCTGTTGGCTCACGGCCAGCAGGTATATGAAGAGGGACTCAATAAGGAAGCCGAGCCTCAGAACGGGCTGCCAGAGTGGCAAATTGAAAGTTGCAGATATGAAGTGGTAAGCGGAGGCTGCTACTGGAAGTAGGTTTGGAAGGCAGGAAAGCTGGTGAAGCGGTTTGAATGAGCATGAGATAACCTTTGATAGGTTTCCAGAGTTTTCCTACTCCTGCAGCCCGGGCCTGGGCCAGGCTTTTCTATGTGCATGCTTGGTTAACCAGGCTGTTGCTTTTTAGACGGCCTGCTATCCCACATATCCATCACAGCCTGGTTTATCCGAGTGAATGTAAACCAAGGATACTGGAAAGGTCTGATATACATACAGAATGGAATGATGGAGACCAGATGTTGAGTGAAAATAGAGGTGTTTGATGTACATTGATGGTTGGGGTAGGGGTGAACATGTAGTGTGTATGTTAGGGAGGGTCATGCACTCTGTAAGGGACCAGGTGTATGATGCACAAATATGGACGAGGTGGGGGTGAACAGGTGGCCAGGTGTGATGCGGATGACTCACTCCGTTGGAAGGATGAATCGACAAGGTTGAGAGGGAGGGAGGGAGAATATATTCCAAGGGGAGCAAACGCTGCATATTCTTCAGGTGGTGATGGATTTGTTAGATAATTTTGTTTCATTTTCTCTCAGTATCTAAGAAAAAAAGTTTGGTATGCTGTCTCCTGTTAGTGGGTAATGCCGAGTTGATTTGGTGCTTCCTTTCTAGTTGGACCACAGCAGCGTGCGCACCTGCAAGCCTCCCTCCTCTCGCAACCTGTCTAGTCTTCCAAATGCTGTTTTTGTAATGTGTGGACTTTTTTTTTATAGTGCTTGTGCGTGCGTCTTTTTTTCTGAGTGATCAAAACCGCAAACAAAAGTTTAATATGTGCGGTATTACGTTAGATTACTTGAGTCATTTAAATAAAAGGGAATGTTAACGATGTTTAATCTGGTGGTCAAGGAATATTCCTTATGTTCAAGCTGGTCAGGGAATGATCCCTATGTTCAAGCTGATGGTTAAGGAATGTTCCCTATTTTAAGCTTGTGGTCAGGGAATGTTCCCTATGTTCAAGCTTGTGGTCAGGGAATCTTGCCAAGAAAAGTTAAATGTAATATAAATAGTTAAATTTTGCTGAAGTGAAAAAGAAAAATACGTATTTAAGTGAATACAGTAGAGTTGACTGTATGCTGCTAGATAATGGTAAGTAAAGTAGCCAGCTGGCCCAGTGGCTTACGCACTGACCCAGAGTTTTATGACTCGCTTGCCATGAGTTCTAACCCCACCCGTACTGTGGTTAGTTTAAGGGTAAAGTTCACTTGTGGAAGAGAGCTTATTGTCGCCAGTGCTAAGTTATTACTCCATAAATTGAAGTGTTTTGTTATGAACCCGCAACCGAGGTCAGTATAAAGCCGTATAATGTGCTTGAGGCGCTGTATGACCCCTGTGGGTTTAACGCTTCTTCCTGATTTAAATATTTTTTTGGAAATTGGACATAGATGTAATTAATGTGATATTGTGGGAACGTTTAGCTCTCCAGGAGTTCTGCCAAGCAGTTACCTAACGTTCTGTCGATAGTTCTACTGTTATTACTGAAATATTGTTGATATCATAGTAGAGTAATTAATAAGGATTCTTTTATAACGTGGTTATTTGTGCTTTATATGCTTAATATTTATCCTTGAAGGGGATTGTGGTGGTGTACTACAGCGACTATATATACACTGGTGAAGTGAGAACAAGGTCAGGAGTGGCTACTGATGCCTTGAAGAATTACATTTGCAACATCTGGTTATCTATTTGTTGACGTTTCGCCACCTAGTGGCTTTATCAATACTAGGACATAATATGAAGAATTATGTACAAAAGATGAGGTAATCAGTCTCTCAGCCTTTGTTTAGGGATCATTGCACATTATGTCCTTGTATTGATAAAGCCACTGGATGGCAAAACGTCTAAAAATAGATACCCAGATGTTGCACATTTGTCAAATTTGTCTAATAATTTACTGTTACATCCATACGGATTATATTCTCACGTCCAGACTTTGGTTTCTGTGAAAACTCTGAATATGATACTTGGATTGCTCAGTTTATTTTGTAAGGTGTCAGAGTTCCATCATTCACATCCTCATCACCTTCCCTTTCTTCCCGATCCTTTAGTTTTGTGTGTAGTTCTGCGTCAGTTGTCTTAGTTTTGTTTCTTCACATTGCATACAGTTTACTTACAGGTTTGGTATATTAACCACACAATGTAGGAAAGAGAAGAAATCTTCAATAAATTAAGACACACGTAGACCAATTGTGTATATTATGGAAACTTTTCGCCACACAGTGGCTTCAGCCATTCTTCTTTGTATTGGACTGATGGCGAAATATTTCCACAATAATGATACCCAGGTGTTGTACACGTGTCTAATTTATCAACTTGTCGGTTGTCTGAACCATTTATCCACTTAAAAGTTTCTTTACTTTCGTACATTGCGTGGCTAAATGAGTAGAATGTAAAGGAGGGAACTCAGATGGAAACTCAACATTATGAACGCCATGTAAAACTTTTATTGCAGAAGTAATGCGGGGGAAGGGCCAGGGAAAGGAGAGTGGATGCTGAATCAGTTCACAGCCTTAAAGCAGTAATGTCGGATCACGTCAACCGAAGGAGAGAGATGAGACGAGTATAAGAACTGGATTGATGAATTAAACACTTGTGCAACATTTGGTTATCTTTATTGTGGAAACGTTTCGCCAACCAATGGCTTCCTCAGTCCAGTACAGAGAAGAATGGTTGAAGATCAGAAGTAGTTTGAGATAAGCAGTCCCTCAGTCTGGAGTCGGTGTGTTTTGTCCATCTTTTCAAGACTGATGGACTGAACACATCGACTCGATGCTGAAGGACTGATTTGATTACCACAAATTACTGATGTCCAACTATTCTTCTCTGTATCGGACTGAGGAAGTCACTGGTTGGCGAAACGTTTCCAGATTAAAGATTCGATTTTGTCACCGAAGTGGCTAGTTTATTGTGCACCAACAGGACTGTATATGGATTTGTATCTACAGTTCACATATCTGTTACAAGAAAATTTAGGAAATTTGCTTAATGTAGTTGGTACTTTGTTTCCATTAATAAAATATGTTGACATGTGACAAAGGTTATTATACTATCTCTATATTCTTCAATAAGTGGACGGTTAAGCACATAATGTTCAAGATAGTGACTATCGGGTTGTCCACATACTTGGCATTTTTTTAATCATCATCTGTGTGTCTGCTAAACTGCCAGAAGTACTTGTAACCAAACCTAATCCTAGCCACTACAACATCAGTCTGTTCACATTGTAAATTGCTCCATAAACATACTATCTAGGTTCATGTTATAGTGAGTTATAGATCTACTCAGGTTTCCAACTGCATTACTACATTCAGTTTCGCTATTTACTTCTCTCCTATTATTATTCCAGATGCTACACACAGGTACACCAAAGTTATATTCCACATTCTCCTTCAGGGTAATTTTCTTGGCTGAAGTATCAACTTTATCATGGAGGAATCTACCTGGCTCCAGTGAGCATGTTATTCATTATGCGAGTCGAGAGCCTTCACATAGACATGGAATCAGTAATAATCATAGTCAAGCTCTGTGTCGTAAGTTAGCTTTAGCGCCATTAGGATGGCATTCAAGATACCCAAGTGTTGCACAGATGTCTAATTCATCAATCAGTGGGATCTCTGAAACACTTGTCTGCACAAGAGCTGAAACTCAACGTCTACAAACTCTTGATGTGTAACTACATACACAGCTACTCATTCACTTTCCATTTGCTCTCTCCACATACCTTTAGGCGAGTTGCATGAAAACTGACTCGCATTTTGAGCGAGTCGCCCCTCCAGAGATTTAATTTGCGTTGCCATCCAGAGCGAAAAGCACAAACCCTTTTCTCCCCTCTTCCCCTTTCTCCACTTCTGTAAGCCAAATTACTTTTTTAATATTCAAAAAACCTCAGAAGCGTAAAAATAGAAGATTGCATACCCCACGAGAAACTATTACACACGGTTAATACTGACATTGAAGAATCACACATGAGCGACATTTAGGTATCTTTATAGATGTTCCGCTATCCGGTGTATTTATTAGTACTATACAAGAACATAATGTGAAGATTGTAGAACTGTGTACAAAAGATGACGTAATCAGTCCTTCAGCCTTGGAGGTGAAGAGCACTGTAGTCTTCAAGTCTACATTTCCTCAGCCTTGAGACGTCTACCCAGATGCCACACATGTGTGTAATTCTTCATCTTATGGGTATTGTATACCATTCATGTACAATACTGACCTTGTTGCATTCTGCACTCCTAATTAAAATAACAGAACGGGTGGGGATCGAACCCATGGTATGCGAGTCCTAGAACACTGAGGCCAGTGTGGCCAAGCCCCCTCCGGTTCTATGATTTGTTTACAGTCGTGTTACTCCTAATTAATGGTAAAAGTATGCAGTAAAGGTGTAGCAAAAAAAAATCGTTACTTGAACATTTGAATACATTTATTTGCTTGCTCTGAACACTTGCATCAGCTAACCTAACGTACTTCTTGAATCATTAATTAACAACATTGTGTTGTAATCGGTTTGAGCGATGAGTTGAGATTTGTGGTAATTTTAGTGATTTATTACGAGGGCAGTAGCAGTACAGAAAACAAGTTTCGTTACTTCATGTATAATATTTTTCCTGTGTGACAGGTAAACATAGCTAGCTTTTTCTTTCCAGTGTCATTGTGTAGGTTAGGTTAGGTAAGGTTCGTCAGGAAACAGGACAAATGTTTCCTGACGCGGGTCTTAGTCAGATGATGACCCGCCTTTGGAGCTTTCGGTCATCTGACCGAGGCCTTCCGCTGGCTTACCGGTCCACCCCTTTAAAAATTATGGTCATTTATAACCATTGTTATTTATGTAATTGTGTAGAATGGCGTAGCCGCACACTGCCACCGTTCCAATAGTGGAACTGTTGAAACGATGTAGAATATGGTAGCTGCACACTGTCAGTGAATGAAACTCGTGTAGATAGGGTAGCCGCACACTTGTGTTTCGAGTTTGCTCGTAATTAAAAAAAATATCGGCAAGGATGGTGGCAGCAAAAATGGCCAAACAAGGGCATCTGAGGAAATGTGCACGGGGCACATGGTAGGTGTGCTTTTGATCCAAGAAATTAAAACTAACCTTCCTTTCCCCTATCGATTCCTGAAGGATTTAAGGCTTTACATGCACATCATTATATTGGAAGGCAATGGGTTGGAGAATAAACTTCATTCTAGATCATCAATAAGACTATTATAAGTTACTCCAGAATACCCGTATGATTATCAATATCTTGGGATAAACCAGTATGTAGTGATCCTTTGTTTAGTGTAGTGTTAAGGAAGCTGGGGTAGACCACCGGATGCTGTACCAGTTACAGTGTCATCCTCTGATTGAAGACACTTGTGTTGCTTCCTCACCATTGAACCATCACCAACTGATGAATCAGGAGGTATATGGGATAAATAAGACGAAAGTTTGCACTTCATTCCCTCAGCTTTTCAGGTTATATTTGCATATGTAGGAACATAATCTTCATTTTATATATATATATATATATATATATATATATATATATATATATATATATATATATATATATATATATATATATATATATATATATATCGTGCCGAATAAGGCAAGCGAAAATTTGTGTATGCAATAATTTCGCAGAAATCATTCTGAATCAAAGGGAAAAAAATCCTTGTTTATAATTAAATTATTGTAAACTTCGATAAGTATACAATAATTTAATAAACACAATGAAATGTATTTTTTCGTTATTCAGAATGATTTTTGCGAAATTATTGCATACACAACACGGGGGGGATGATTGAATGAGCTATCATTCAACTCCCCCCGTGGTTGTTTTGTATCTTGTATCACTTATTCACGATTTCTGCATAATAGTGGCTATATCAGCTGCTTAAACACTTGTATTATAGCCAGTGACAGGTCTCCCAAATTAAGTAAATACGATACTACACACACAGTATTGTTGTGTACATAGGCCCCCTCCTTCCCCTCAAGCTCAGGTGAAATTCCTGAGATGGAGAATTGTAGAGAACCTTCATAGTTCGTATTAACTCAAGCACCTAAATTATTGGAAGTCCCTAGACCTTTACTCCTGTAAGCGAGAAGGGTGCATCATAATTTACACCTGGAAGATACTGGAGGAATTGGTCTCCAACCTGCACATCGAAATTACTACTAATGGACCCAAGAGGCTTGGCAGTCGGTGCAGGATACCTCCACTGGAAAGCAGGGAAGCGATGAGGACAGAACTTCAGCGTCCTCCCTCTATGCATAAGGGGGATTACCAACAAGCCCCTACCTGTCTTAAAGAGGGACCTTTCACAGATTCCTTAAAACCATTCCTGATAAACCGGGTTGTGGCACATATGTTGGACTGGTGGGCACTAACACCTTAATCGATCAGGCCAGCAACCAGGAGGCCTGGTCTGGGACCGGGCCCCGGGGGCGTCGACCTTCGGAAGCGATTGCAGGTAATAGACAGAAATACAGGCAGTATTTGTCATATCACCTTTAACACAGAGAAGATGAACTTTTATCTCACAAGAAAAAAAATAAAATAGGAAGCTAATGCAAGACAAATCAAAACTAAAGTGACTGAGCCCAACGAAGAAGTTGGCAAACAAATGAACCCGGAAACACTGGGTAGAATAACTCTGGAGATCTGTCACAGGTATACTGTATTATTTATAAAACATCTCAAGGCTAGAAACACTAGCAGTGGTTAAAAGGTCGAATGACTTGTATGAAGCAGTGATGGAGGCAAACTAAATAGACAGCTTCATGAGTAGTTGTGCTGAAGGCCCAAGAGCCCAGAAATCACTGTTGCCGATAAAAGTGGTCTAGGCGGTGGGGTCAGGAGATGAGTCTCGACCCCCGGAAATTACATTCTGTATTACTAAGTCCTGACAGAACATCACTAAGCACAACCAGTGAAGTATGTAGAAGTGTTTCACCAGGATGTGCCAACATTTCTATGAACAGTGGATTATGCAAGCGTATTACCACTGAATTTTCTTAAGGATGTACGTTTGATGCCTTAGAATTTCGTGAGTTTTTCTCCTCCCGGAGCCCGGCCCTGGGAAAAGCCGGGCCACAGGCCAGGCTCCGGGAATGAAAAAAAAAAAAAACGAAACCAGTTATAGGTCTGTAAGTAGGCATGTCCTGCTCCCTGCTCCTCGTCGCTGTCATAATGATCCTTGTTCTCCCTCGTCCTCCCCTCTTTCGCTTCCTCTCCCATCCTTCCCCTCTCCTCCTCCCCCTTTGCTGCTCCCTTCCCAGTTTTCTATCTGCCTTTTCCATGTACTTCCCTCTCTTGCGCCCTATGGGTTTAATCAACAATGTTCCCCCACAAGCTAACGGCGTCCATCACAGTACACTGCCTACACAAACACCAATACCAACACTTGTATGACTGGTGTCATTTCACTATTTCCATCGTGAATGTTGCCACCATTACCACCAACTCTATCACATATATGACTTCAAGAGAGAACGGGACAGATACCTAAAGTCAGTGCCGGATCAGCCAGGCTGTGGCTCGTACGTTGGACTGCGTGCGGCCAGCAGTAACGGCCTGGTTGATCAGGCCCTGATCCACCGGGAGGCCTGGTCATGGACCGGGCCGCGGGGGCGTTGATCCCCGGAATAACCTCCAGGTAACCAGGTACCAAAGTTTGGACTCAGTCTTCACCGTGAATGTTGCCGTCTTCAACGTCTCCACCTCCACCATCACCGTCACTTGAATAACTTGTACCCAAGTTTAGCATTACTTTACCTCCGTCATTGATGCCATTAAAATCTACTGACACAGAGTGAATGACTTAGTATGTGTTCTTCACAAACACTGGTAATAGCACCATTACCTTTGAACATAGAGTTGCAGGAAAATACATTTAACGTTTTCGTATAAGACGCATGGGGCACGCCTGGGTATCTTTACTACGAAGAGGTTTCTACAACATCATAATAGATACCCAGGTGTTGCGCATGTCTTTTTCATGTACATGTTGGTATTTTTACCATTAATATAATGGTTTGCATACTCCATGCATCAAAACTGGGTGCAGCATTAATCTCATCTAAACTTAAGATGCAGATTGTAAACTGGGGACTTATTAGGACTTAGTGAGTTATGATGACTAACACGATTGCAAATAATTCACAGAACTGGTGGGGTTTGAACCTGTGGTAAACCAGTCTTAAAACTAGTGGGTCAATCATGGTACAATGGATAACGAGTAAGACGTGTGTAACAGTTGGGTATCTTTAAGCTTCAACTTCACGTTGTTCCACACCATGGAGCTGAAATATTCTTCAGGCTGAGGGACTGACCACCACAAGCTATTTTTCACCACGTTTGATAGACTAATGACATCATCTTTACCTAGTCACTTCTGCTGCCCGCAATTCATTCTTTGTAGTTGACTGAAGCGTACCGCGTATACCTGGAGGGTATACCGAGGTAGGGATACTGAGGCTCGGTCCGTGACCAGGCCTCGCGGGGTATCAGGGCCTGATCAACCAGGCTGTTACTGCTGGAGTAGGCGACACGCTTCAACAAAAATACCCAATTGTTGCACATGTCTTACTCATCAGCTTGTTGGTATTTTATACCACTAACAACACAGTGGATAATGCACTGGCTTGCTACTTCTAGAACTTACTTGCCACGGCTTTCAGCCTCACCCGTCCCATGATCTGGGGACTGGTGAGTGTGTTCTACTTAGCACCAGATTGGGAAGTTCATACTAACACCGGATTTGGAAGGTGTTCTCATACCAAACACCAGATTTTATTTTTTTGGTGGGGGGGGGGGGGGGGTTCTTAAGAGAAAATGCGATCTTATGAAGTGCTTGGCTAAATAGGTGTTCTTTTATTAATCGTTTGAGTTTTAACATGTGTATTAAAGAGGGGTATACCTGGAGGGGGTTTCGGGGGTCAACGCCCCCGCGGCTCGGTCTGAAACCAGGCCTCGTGGTGGATCAGGGTCTGATCAACTGAACTGTTACTGCTAGTCACACGCAAACTAACGTACGAACCACATCACGGCTGGTCAGGTACTGACTTTAGGTGCCTGTCCACTGCTTTCTTGAAGACAGCCAGGGGTCTGTTGGTAATCCCCTTATGTATGTAGGGAGGCAGTTGAAGAGTCTTGGGCCCCTGACACTTATTGTGTTGTCTCAATGTACTGGTGGCGCCCCTGGTTTTCATTCGGGGAATGTTGCATCTCCTGCCGAGTCTTTTGCTTTCATAGGGAGTGATTTTCATGTGCAAGTTTGGTAGATATATGTTTGGTGGATATATATTGCAGTTTATTTTATTGTAGTGTCGACGCGTCTCTAGCAAGATAGTGATGGAGTGAATGATGAGATGTTTCTTCTTTTTCGGGTCACCCTGCCTTGGTGGGAAGCGGCCGATGTGTTAATTAAAAAGAATAAAAAAAATATTAAGTAACTTAATGGCAAGAGAGTCTTTGCTATATTTATCAGAGGCTCTTAGAGGAGCCTCACAACCAAGGTAACAACTAATACTGTTGTTTAAACTGCGTGTTGTTGTCCCAGTGAGCCGTCAAGGACGCTGACATTAAGACCAACCACTACCACAACGTGCGATGACATTGGAGATACTCTAAAGCTTGCATGCTGCTCCTCTCTCTTTTCCATCCGGGTTTTTGAAGTTGCATTAATATTAAGCAAATGCTGGTAGGCAATAATTAAGTTGGTGTATTTTTCACGAGGCTGGTCTTGGAGCTACCATGGTAAATTGTAAGTTGAAGTAGCTAAGATAAGTTGTTCAGAAACTTAGCGAAAAATGATACGTCATCAGAAAAGTGATATCACTATCACTTGTTCGTAGCTGGTGGGCGAGTTTTTATTTTTATCAGCCTTGTTTAATGTTCAGATGTGGTCTATGTAGTGTATGCTGAAGTTATGTTAATTCAGTCACTAATCCTGACAAAACCAAACCATCACAGATTACAGTACATGATGTGAAATAATGAAACAAAAATTTCCTTCGTTAAAACGAACTGAGAGGAATGTTAAATATGATCTAGGTGTGTGTGTGTGTGTGTGTGTGTGTGTGTGTGTGTGTGTGTGTGTGTGTGTGTGTGTGTGTGTGTGTGTGTGTGTGTGCGCGCGCGCGCGCGCGCGTGTGGGTGTGTGCGCGCGCGCGTGTGTGCGCGCGCGTGTGTGTACTCACCTAATTGTGGTTGCAGGGGTCGAGACTCAGCTCCTGGCCCCGTGTGTGTGTGTGTGTGTGTGTGTGTGCGCGTGTGTGCGTGCTCGTGTGTGTGCGCGTGTGTGTGCGTGTGTGTGCGCGCGTGTGTGTGCGTGTGTGTGTGTGCGTGCGTGTGAGAGAGAGAGAGTGAGTGAGTGTAGGGAAGAAAAAAACATGAGAAGATAGTTTTGTAATAGACTAAGACTGCTCAATAAGTGGAACATCAGTATATACTAAAGTACATATGATATACATCGTATTCATCAGTAGTGTTAGACTGCTGCTTCTGTATTTTTTGCTATGGTTAGACGATTCAAAATATTTAAGCAGACTTACAATCATACTATAGTATGCAAATATTTCTGAGCTGCCGACGAATTGTTAAAATTTGTAACCCGAGGGTTGAGCTAAACCTACTGTCCTATAACAGTACCGCAATTTTTGAAGTTTGACAGTTATATGAATAGAGCTGTTTATATCACACTTGATAAAAAACTGTATCAGGGAAGTTTATAGGAGATACCAAAGTTTTATAACGAACGCTTCTCGTATTATGAACGATATGAAAGGGAATCTTACCCGAGTCAAATATATAAAAAAAAACTAATACCATATTTGTAATTGTAACTAGAATTGAATAGCTAACCTTAGCAGTTAGAAGTGTGGTGAGCACCTCCAAAGATTATCATCCAGACTAGTCACGAAGTTGTGAGGTTAGTAAGAAAGAACGAGGTGGACGAGGCTGTGAAGATAAACACACAATACAGTTTAAACCGTATTTATGATAGTACCCTCAAAAATTTCGTAATTACAAGTAGAGATACGGGACCAGGACATGAGATTCACCTCGATAAGCATAGTTCAATGTGCAGCTTTGTCAGTATGAACAACCCACCCACCACTACAACCATATACACACAACACGACTAATTCAGGAGCCACAACTAAAAACAAACCAATTTTCTTATTTTCCATTGCTGTGCCAACCTCTTTGAGAAAGTGATTGATTAAAAAGGGACAATAAGAGAGGTACTACGTAACAGTGTAGAATAGGGAAAGTACCTAAGAGCTGGATTCTCTAAAAACAAAATGTTGAGTTTATAATTCATGTGTTGAGTGGGCAAGTTGCCTTGAGAGGCGTGTGTGCTTGACAGCGGCACTGCCTCACGGTCGCTCTGGCTGACCTCAGCATATATTACCTAGATCACAAAACTTTTACTTGTCTTGGCTTCCTCTTTAGTGGGTAGTTGACAATGGCATTTTCATGTTAACAAACATATGCGTGGTATTTTATCCGAATTACAGTATTACACAGAGCATTTCACTCTTAATTAACCATTTATTAAATTAGTCTTGGGTGTTCAGAGTTTTTGTACATTGCAAGTTGAATATTGCGTTTTTTTGCATTCCACAATGAATATTGCGTTTTTGTATATTGCAAGTTTAATAGTGTGTGTTTTTCTACATTGCAAGTTCAATATTGTACACGAGTCTTAATCCATATCTGGTCGCCAGTGTGGCCTTGGCGACTAGGCACAGACTGTGGTTTATCTCATGGCTACACATCAGAGATCACTAGGTATTGTCATAATCATTGTATTGGGTTAGTATGGTCGTCAAAATTTATCATTGTGTGGTAAATACTACTGATAATCAGGTTATATTAGTCTACGAAGTATTAGTAATTAGTGTATTTTTAAAGTGGTGTATTTTAATTATTTCCGCACATTGCCTGAAAGATTTGTGCATAATGTTATTGATATAGTGTATCTAGTGCTGGTGATGGCCCACTGCCGGGGGTCTACTTGTTATTCGTTATTTCAGTACATACACCGACTACAGTGGCTCAAGGCCTACCTAGGCCTTGAGCCACTACAAAATATGTACTGAAGCTTGACAAGGCTCTTGGCGAGCGAAACTTAACTTAAAAATATGGTCTTCAAAACGTTGCACACTTGTCCATTTACGTATTACATTGTATTTTTATCTTTTCTGCTCTTGCAAGTGTCCTTAAAGCTTAGAAAGCGAGAGTCGTGATAATAAGTGTACAAGAACTTAAAAAAGGGTAAGAAAACTACATACTTTTAGTGCCCTCAACAGGGAGAAAAGAGGCCGCGTTTATAAAGAAAAAAAAGTTGCCGAAAGGATGCTAAAATTAATTGGAATTAATTTAATATGAATATTAGTTGGATAAGAGTATTAGAAGCACACCTCAAACAGTTTTAATAGATATTATTGTGCCAGGAGCCAAGACACGACCTCCACAAGCACTAGGTCATGACACAGGCGGTGATTCAGCGTTTTCATCTTAATATGAGGAGACCCGGCGGCACCGAAGGTATGATGAGCTATATTGTATTTCGTAAAAAAAAAAAAAAAAAAAAAAGCACGGAACAGGTGGGGTTTGAACCCATGTCGAGCGAGTCCTAAAGCTCACACGCCAGTGACTTGGAGTTTTACGACTAGCCATGGGTTCATACCCCACTCGTTCCGTGGTTTCTTTACAGTCGTGTTATTACGATTTCGTAAGTCCTGTATTTCTTAGACTTTTATTTGTCACATAATAAGTTCAAGGGAAAAAACTTATTCGATGTTGCTCATTGATAGTCATGTATTAATGACTTGAATTTTTTTTTTTTTACCCCAGATTCTTGGTTAAGATTTGCAGTACTTGTTAACTACTGGGAATGTGGTTAGCAGCTCGGGTTGAACACACTTGTGTCTCACTGCAACCACAGCTCGTGTACTTCTTTATAAAACAATTATATATGGTAGAGTTCGTGTGAGTGACTCAGGAAATCCTTGTCAGTGCGTTCCTTAGTCACTAGAGGTTGGGCTGCCTTCACCCTGTTTGTTTGCAGGATCTTGAAGATAAGCTGATAAACGTATTATGACGTGGAAAGTGTAACTGTGTACTGTGTACACGTAATTAATTGTACCTGTTTCACATTTAACTGTACCTATTTTACATTTATTCGCTGAACGAAGACATTTGGGGACAGATGGCCTGCTTGTCGGGTATTTGTATTAACTACTTGGTGGGCCTTGGTGATTCATGCAAGTTTTTAGCAGGAAGAGAAGTTGGTGTTTGATTAGCAAAGGAGAGCGAGGGTGGCGATACTGCGGGAGGAAGAGAAGTGCAGTGCCGCATATGGTGTAGTGACCCAAGCTGCCACCTACACTGTGTACACAATCCCTGCAACCCCACACACTCACACGCTTGGCTGCCTCCCTTTGCCATGACCTTGGCGGGGGAAAAGGGGACCGGGTGTACTCCACATTGGTACAGGTGTAAGTGGGTTGGCGGAGGAAGCTGAGGAAGTGGAGGCGCGGGCAAGAGCGGAAGTCTGCTGCCGCAACTCGTTATTCCTTATACAGTATGTGTGCGCGTGATGCTGCTTCTTGGCAGAGTTTTCTTCCGCGCTGCTGCTGCTGCTGCTGGTGACGACGACGTCGTCGTCCTCGTAGTTGTCGTAATCTTGATGGAAGGTCATACTGAAGGTGGTGACATGCACCTGTATGTTGGACTTGTTCCCTTGTTCGTCGTGTTACCTTCATCAGATATATATTAGTGTTAGAAGTGTTTACCATTATATGCTCAATTTTTTTAGGGACCTCTATTAGCAGGGGAGGAATGCAGTGTGCTAGCCTCCACGCCCTCTATCCTCAACTGACTGAATGTTAAACTGTATCACATTCAGTCAAAATCGTAATATGAACCTGTAGCATTATTAAAATCTTAGATATATTATGAAAGTAATTCCAGAATTCACAAGTATGAGTTGTGTGTAGGGAAAGACGAAAGGTACTTGAAATATCCTCGATGGAAACCGGGGAAAATAGTATATATAATTATGAAAGGATACGAGAGAGAATACTAAGAAGATATCGTGGAGCTAAACTAAGTGGAAGGAACATTGGACAGTATTTCTTCACAAATATTGGTCAATAGTTCGAATGAAATTGAATTTTAAATAATCAGTTAATGACAAGACTGGATAAGACGAACATAAACACAATCTCTGAAACAAGATGCTTTTCCTCTATGCCTGTCCCCCTAATTCTAGGGTCGGATTGGAGGAGGTAAGCATAAATTAATCCCATGGAAAAGCCAGGAATCTAACGTTATACTATTTAGTTAACATTAATGTTTACACATGGTACTGAGGCGTCCGAATGCCAAATTATGTAACAGAACATATGCAACTCAAGCTTCTCATGAGGGGTTGAAAAAATATATAGAGAGGTTGACGACACACTACTCTCCATTTCTTGCTATTGAAGCCTCGCACTGATAAACCATAAAAATTAGTTGTAAAATTTTTAAGTAAGTGACATTTCCAAAGTATAAATTTATATATATATATATATATATATATATATATATATATATATATATATATATATATATATATATATATATATATATATATATATATATATATATATAAAACTACAGTAAATGGTTATAAATGACCATAATTTTTAAAGGGGTGGACCGGTAAGCCAGCGGAAGGCCTCGGTCAGATGACCAAAAGCTCCAATGGCGGGTCATAATCTGACTAAGACCCGCGTCAGGAAACACTTGTCCTGTTTCCTGACGAACCTTACCTAACCTAACCTATAAATTTATTATGATATACAAATGTTGAAAGTTTAAAGTAGATCGGGGGGAGCCATTCTCAAGTTATAGATCGGAACTGAAGGCGAATAAAACACTGAGCGAACCATTATTTAGTAATAATAATTTATTTCTACATGTACATGATACAACTAATGCATATCTAGCAGACATCATTTCTATTTACTGTAGAAAGCCACTGGTTATGGCAAGACATTTCGGGCAACTTATGTTAATTTTGTTTCCAAGGATGCGACCCGCAACAGTCTATTAATATCCAGGCTAGGTGAACAGGGACATCAGCAGGTGCAAGGAAACATACCCAAGGTTTCACCCGTGCTAGGGATCGATCCCGGATCCCTCAGTGTGAGCTGAGAACGCTACCAAGCAAGTCACAGGTACCTCCTCTTCTGATGAATACATACATCCTCCTACCACTCCTTCAGTGGGAAGGTAACTTCAGTGGTTCAGTGAACCACTGAAGTTATCCAACCCTCTTCTAATAGATATACACCTACTACCGCCTTTATCAGTGAACCACTGAAGTTGGTTTCCTTCTAATGGGATGCATACCTGCTACCTCACCCTCGGTGAACCATATTGGTTACCTATATCCCATCTGAGGGATATAATTCCTTCCTTCTTTGTGCTTCTTGTTCGCTTCTTGGCTTTCATTTTTTTATTCCCTTTCTCCGGCCTTCTCGCCTGCTTCCTACGTTCCTCGTCTCTCCTTCCTACGTTCCTCATCTCTCCTTCATACATTCCTCATCTCTCCTTCCTACATTCCTCATCTCTCCTTCCTACGTTCCTCGCCGCCTCTCGTTCCTACGTTCCTCGCCTCTCCCACGTTCCTCGTCTCTCCTTTCTTTGTTTCTAACTTCTACATTTCTCGCTTCTTCCTCGTTTCTCACCTCTTAATTTTCCTCACCTCTCCTTCCTCATATATTACTTTCTACTTTCAGTTTTCCTAAGTTTTTCTATTCAGGTTAATCACTCTAGTGGTCACTTTCTCTGCGCTTGCTACTTTCTCTTATTGGTTACTTTCTCTCACGTGTTACTGTTGGTGTTCTGTCTTCTCCTCCCTTTCTGGTTAGCGTCCTTCCTCCAGTATGACTGTCGTGCCTCAAACATGGTCATTCTCACGTACGGTAACTTTTAGACCTCCTGGAGCGAAAGTTTTAATTTTCCCGTTGCAACTCGATTCATAGTGGAATGTTGCATATTAATGGTATTCAGTACAGACAGCATAATGAATTAGACACAAGCGCAACATCTGGGTATCTTTACTTGTAGACGTTTCGCCATCTAGTGGCTTTATCAATACATGGGCATAATATGAAGACTGAAATATATACAGCAGACAGTGGAAGATGAAGTAATGAGTCCCTCAGCCAACGATACGGCGCTTGTCACCTGAGGGATGGCTGAGGAGCTGAATACCTCATTATCTACTTACTGTCTGCTGTATATATTTCTACTGTCTTCGTGTGTCTATGATAGAGCCACTGTATGGCAAAACGTCTACAAGTACAGATACCCAGATATTGCACATGTCTTAATTCATCATAATGAAATATTGAGTGATATTTTTATCAACATACCCAAGTATTCTAGCTCATGTTTACTGATTTCATTACGTCATGTATGTAACCCATACTGTCGTGGTCCCAGATTATTCTACATCTTACCAGAAGATATCAGAAACATTGCTGGGACAAGTGTAGAAGTCTTCAAGAGAAAACTAGACAAGTATCTTCACTAGGTGCCAGATCAACCAGGCTGTGATTGATATGTGGGGCTGCGGGCCACCAACAGCAACAGTCTGGTTGACCAGACAAGCCTGACCCATGGCCGAGCTCCGGGAATGGAAAAAAATCTGGGAAGTCATCAAAGGTTAAGGTGTGTGATGCAGCATATATCAAACCCGTACCGTAGTTTGATATATAACTATTTTGTATATTACAATTTAACTATGATGTAAAATAGGGTCGCTGCACACTGCTGGTGTACAAAACTTTTGAAGTTTATAAAATATCTCCAAAGTCGACGCTAGATTAAAGGTGCCAGCAATGGGACTACACAGGCGTGAAAAAAAAAAGTTAGTACCACTTGCAGTGCTGCAGTATAGAAGGCCCTAGTAAAGCACCTCGATAAGCAGCTCTCCTGTAAACACTCGGTTAGCAACTGCGGGATAACCCTCGCCCATGTTAACCATGCTCCTCTCGCCTACAAATTTATGCTGGGTGATTTACCTGCTGCAAGGGTCTTGGAGTCTTCTCATATATTCAAATAAGGAGGGGGAATAAGGTATAAATCTTGTGATGTCTTGAGTTACTGTTGCTATCTCCCTACCCCACTCCTTTCTCCATCCTACATCCCCTCCTCTCCGCACACCCCCCTTCCTTTCCTCTGGTAGCCTTGACGATGAAATAGGATGGTGGCCTGGGTAGTGTGTAGTGCATTTCATGGTAATGGTTATGGCTGTGGTGGTTGGTTGATGCGCGTGATGGTTGCGTGGTGAAGGTTGTATTAGTAGTGAGAGTGGTTATTGCAGTGTGCATCCATCATCAGTGATAAATACTAAAAATGACAAGTCTTCAACCCTAGGCTAATAATTTTTTCTGCATTGCCTTCCCGGGATTCACCAGGGCATGTTAGTGTGCAATGATATAATAATAAGACTGCTATTTTTACCACGGTTATATTGTGCCATCTTAACTACTTCAGTAAATTCTACGAACAGATTTTATTTTTGCCAATTACCACACTGCAGTGTAACATGAGTTTCCTTAGTGAATCACTGGAGCAGACCTTGCTTGTATTGAGGGAGTGTGGGGACCCTCTTAGACATGTTTTCGCCTCCTGATACTGTTATACAGGGAAGGATTTCTGTGTTTGTAACGTGTATTGTTAATAAACATGAAAGCTTGCTAAGTTACCAAGGGTAGATATTATTTTTAGAGTAAAGTAGCGTAAATATAATGCATGGTTATGTACAGCAGTATAGTAAGATGAAAGACCTGACGTGTAAGGAACTGAAGAGGCAGGAAAGGATCTAGAATTTCATGTCTACTTCATCTTTGGTCAAGCTTTTCTTCTGACGGAGTGGAATGAGCGGAAGAGGACAGTGGGGGTTAGAGATGCTGAAGTCCTTAGCTGGCAAGGGATGTAACTCGGGTATATGGATGGGGGGGGAAATTTCGGGGTATATATACCTGTTTATTGCTTGGGGCACGAGGGGGGTCGTGGCTTGACTAGTAGCAGTTAGCCCGGCCTGGAGCTGAGAGAAAAACAAACTGAACTAGGACGCAGTAGAGGAAGGGACGATTGCGTTGCATAAAGTTCAACAGTGTGTGTGTTACTCGGTAGCTGCTTACTGCATTAGCACGGTGTTGCACACTGCGTATATTTTGTTTGGATGCCACTGCTTAACCTTCAGCTGTACGTTTGAAAGTACAGGTACTGCAGGAGTACCTTCGTCGTCCGTAATGGTATTGTTGCCAAAACAATTTATTATGTTTTATGCGTCAGTAGATCGTGAAATATAGTATATAGTTATGTTTTTGTTTGTACCTGTATAATGTTTTGTGCGTGTGCACGTACACAAGGGCATATGTAAGTAAGTTTGTACTTTTGCGGGCTCGCTGTGAGTGCTCTAACACCTATCAGTCTTTCTAGTTGATACATGAGACACTTGTGCAACATTTGGGTATCTATGTTCTAGAAAAGTTTCGCCACCCAATGGGTTCTTCAGTCCAATGCAGAGAAAGGTGGAGGAAGAAGAGTTTGAGGTAATCAGTTCCTCAGTCTGGAGTCTGTGTTCAGCCCATCAATCTTGACTTTGAAGTCAAAATTACCTCAAACTCATCTTTCACCTTTTTCTACACCGGACTGAAGAATCCACTGGTTGGTGAAACATTTCCAGAACGAAGATACCTAAATGTTGCACAAGTCTCATTTACGAACTTGTCGGTTTAGTAAACCGTTAAATTCAGCGTTTCTATTATTCAGGCGCATTCTTAAGAGATTGTTTATTTTACTCTGCCATGATGAAAGGTAACCTTGGCTAAATTGTCTACAAAACTGAATATGAAATTGGATGAAGGATGAGGTAAATTTTAATCCAGTTACATTCCTCTAGTTAGCAGGGTGTCTTCACTGGCTGAATGTGTTGAAGTTTTAATTACATTTCCGAGAATAGCAAGGCACCATGGTGTAAATATTTGTTAGTGTTGACTGCTAACCTAGAGTAACTAGTATTTACTTTAGGTCCCGACTAAGACTGTATCAACATCCCTGGGTCTAGACTTTAATACCTGCTACCAGCCGATATCAGGAATATACATGGAACACGTCTGGAAGCCTTAAAGAGGAAACTAGATCGCTACTTCCCTGGTGTGCCAGGTCAGTCAGTTTGTGATAGATGTGTGGGCCAGCGAGTCTCAAACAGTAATGGCCTGGTGGACCAGGCAATCAACAGGGAGACCTGTCCCAGGGTCGGTCCGCCCGAGTATCATAACTTCCGAAACAGTAAATCGCAACTGCAGAATATGAAATTAATGCTTTTGAAAACGAAATTGCTGTTTAGAGGACGGATTGCAACTGTAAGGTCCAGCATTTGAGTAGTTTTTAACAAGAGACTAAGGACCTCTCTTCCCTAGAGGTGTCCCACTCCCCCCCGTGGTGCTCACCTTACGAAAAACTCAGTATCTCTGTTTGCGTAAATGGTGGGGATATTTGCTCTTTTGTCTGCATTTGCTATGACGTGTGGCTAGTGACGTGCAACGAATTTTGGAAGTAGTTTCTGGAACGTGAGTAATTGACTTTAAATAAGTTTGCTTGTTTTATGA
>NC_091374.1:10186200-10188700 GCF_038502225.1 Cherax quadricarinatus | reverse complement strand
TCAGAAATAAAAGATAAATTGAAAATAAAGTTGTAATGATTAAGCTATTGGCCAACAGTCATCCAGGGAATAAAATCCAGTCGTGAGTTTGAAGCTGAAGCCTGTTAAATGTTTTGCACTCTGACACAATTGCTGTTTTTTTTTTTATCTTTGTCGCATGAACACCCACATGACAAGTAAATCTTTCAAACTTCTAATATCCCCATGTGTGCATTAGTAATTATTTTTGTAATATTTCCTTAATTTGAGGAGTGATCAGAGCGAGGGCGGTAGTTCCTGGAAACACTCAGATATATACCATAGTATGTGCCTGATGGCAGTGATCAGAGATAAGCCGTTTCTTGTCTTCCACTACTACTATGTATGGGAAGTAGCAAATAAGTGTTTTGAAGTTATCAGTGTCCAGGTAATTTCCGGCTGTCCGTTCCATAACTTTCCATTCATTGTAGTGTTATTAAAGGTTGGTAGCCATGTTTGCCTCCCTTGGATGTAGTGTGGTGCTGGTCAGGTCCCTGCAGTGCAAATACCAGAGGTCAGATTTAAATAATGTTATAATTGTCCCTTGTGTCACTTTTTTAAGCCTATTTATAACAGCAAAACAGCAAACCTCGTCATTGCGATAACATTCAGTGTGATTGCCAGTAAACCATTTCGCTACACATGTTGAGTGGTGTTTGTTTTGGATTTTAATATTACAGTGAATAAACTATTTCGGAATAACATTCCATGTAATATATTAAAGAATGTGTTAAACACTACACATTTACACACAAACTAACAGCCTGAGTGATCAGTTGGTCAACAAGAAAGGATAGCCTCAAGCCGGGCAGCGAAGATAGAACCCTCGAACACGGCCACAGGTATGCCACAGCCTAAATATTTGTAAGGCTAGACATTTTTAGGCAGTGAACATTGTGAGAAACCATTAATTCCCTACGTGATCTGGGGAGCATTATACTTGTCCTAGTGACAGTTTTACCGGCTAGGGAAGTCTCCTTGGAGCAGTAAGTGGGAAGGAGAATGAAGGCAGGCGGCCACGGTGGATGGTGCTGCACGGACCACTTGTACCAAGTGCTACCGAGTAGTGCAGTAATCTTTGACAGTGAAGAGAACTCTGGTAGTGAGAGGCCAGGCAGGAGGTAGGTACAGGGATGTAGATATGGAGAGCTTTTAGAGGAATGAACGTGTGTTTGAGAGATTTCATAATACTAGTCTTTAGCTCGGATGTTCTCTACCAACGCTTCAAAATATTTGCTACTCATCATTTGCAGTGTCTGTTATAGTATCAGAGACCAGCATCCCTTCCAGTCTTCCAGAGAAGAGGTGTGTGAAGGGGGCGAAGTAATTGGCACTTGCCTGTTGACACAAGTCTTTCAAGGAAGAGACCAATGAAATTGCCTATTCAAATAATGCTGGATAACCCAGCTTTTTTAATTTTTTGGTGGGATTCCATCGTCTTGGTGCTTTTGAAATTTCCTAATACAGCTGGAGAAAGTCTTCAAGTTTTGTTTGGGACTTGATAGTTCTGTTGATGATTCCGTGGATCTTCGCCCCGTTGCCAGGGCTAATCACCTAAGTTGTTGGTTCTTGAAAGACTTAATTCAAGCACCTGAACTTGACTGACCAGGCAGAAATTTACCGGTACTTGTTAGGTCTTAGTTCCTTTTAGTTTTTATGTATATTTTGCAAATTTACCTGCCTTCCATTTGCATAAAAAATTACTTCAGTGGGCATATTTCGAGCCAGCCTTACGGTATTGTACATCTATAAATCATAATATTCTTGCATTTGCTGCAGGGGGACAGTGTATTTAACTATTACGAACCTGGCCCATGGCCGGGCTCAGAGAATAGTGAAACTCCCGAAACTCTTCAGAGGTAAGGTATTCAGAATGTAGTTAAACTGTCCAAACGTAGATCTGCGTTCACGTGTGTAGCGCTCCGGTCGTAGATCTACGTCCGATTTTACATGCTTTCTTATGTAAAAAACTTAGTTATACATTCGCAGAACTACGCACTTGAACGTAGATCTACGCTTGGACAGTTTCAGGGTTAATGGAGATGGAAAGTAAATATTCTCCATGTACAGTCCAGCCGTATCACTTTCTCTTGAAAGTCGACAATTAGTTCACACCAGTATCAGTCTTTTTATAATTCCTTTAATTTTTATCATTATTGGATAGATATCTTTTGTGTGGTTAGTTTTTAACTGTGATTACTTGTGAGTTGTCCTACTCTCTCAGCCCGGCATGGGGCAAGGCTTCCCAGGTGATTGCTTGGTCATTCAGGCTGTTGCTGTTGGAGGTTACGAGTAAGGCTGTTTGCTTATCTCATATATTTCAGTTCTCATTAGTATAGTTGAATTGCACTGTGCGCTTCGTTATTCTTCATTTATTATGTAACGAACGACCTGAAATCGGTTAAATTTCATTATATTCTCTGGCCCGTTAAAAGACTTAGTTTATACCTTTAGATGGATACTGTAATTGGAATCTTGCTGG
>NC_091374.1:10148700-10181200 GCF_038502225.1 Cherax quadricarinatus | reverse complement strand
TATCTGAAAACATTCACTTCTTCCATACTCCTCCCCAATTTGATATCCAATTTTTCTTTATCTAAATCATTTGATACCCTCATCACCTTACTCTTTTCTATGTTCACTTTCAACTTTCTACCTTTACACACATTCTCAAACTCATCCACTAACCTTTGCAATTTTTCTTTAGAATCTCCCATAAGCACAGTATCATCAGCAAAAAGTAACTATCAATTCCCATTTTGAATTTGATTCCCCATAATTTAATCCCATCCCTCTCCCGAACACCCTAGCATTTACTTCTTTTACAACCCCATCTATAAATATATTAAACAACCATGGTGACATTACACATCCCTGTCTAAGACCTACTTTTACCGGGAAGTAGTCTCCCTCTCTTCTACACACCCTAACCTGAGCCTCACTATCCTCGTAAAAACTCTTTACAGCATTTAGTAACTTACCACCTATTCCATATACTTGCAACATCTGCCACATTGCTCCTCTATCCACTCTATCATATGCCTTTTCTAAATCCATAAATGCAATAAAAACTTCCCTACCTTTAAATACTGTTCACATATATGCTTCAATGTAAACACTTGATCTACACATCCCCTACCCACTCTGAAGCCTCCTTGCTCATCCGCAATTCTACATTCTGTCTTATCTCTAATTCTTTCAATTATAACCCTTCCGTATACTTTTCCTGGTATACTCAGTAAACTTATTCCTCTATAATTTTTACAATCTCTTTTGTCCCCTTTCCCTTTATATAAAGGGACTATACATGCTCTCCGCCAATCCCTAGGTACCTTCCCCTCTTTCATACATTTATTAAATAAAAGTACCAACCACTCCAACACTATATCCCCCCCTGCTTTTAACATTTCTGTCATGATCCCATCAGTTCCAGCTGCTTTACCCCCTTTCATTCTACGTAATGCCTCACGTACCTCCACCACACTTACATTCTGCTCTTCTTCACTCCTAAAAGATGGTATACCTCCCTGGCCAGTGCATGAAATTACCGCCTCCCTTTCTTCCTCAACATTTAAAAGTTCCTCAAAATATTCTCGCCATCTACCTAATACCTCCCTCTCCCCATCTACTAACTCCCCTACTCTGTTTTTAACTGACAAATCCATACTTTCCCTAGGCTTTCTTAACTTGTTTAACTCCAAATTTTTTTCTTATTTTCATTAAAATTTCTTGACAGTGCCTCTCCCACTCTTTCATCTGCTCTCCATTTGCACTCTCTTCACCTTTCTTTTACTCTCCATATACTCTGCTCTTCTTATAACACTTCTGCTTTGTAAAAACCTCTCGTAAGCTACATTTTTCTCTTTTATCACACCCTTTACTTCATCATTCCACCAATCACTCCTCTTTCCTCCTGCCCTCACCCTCCTATAACCACAAACTTCTGCCCCACATTCTAATACTGCATTTTTAAAACTATTCCAACCCTCTTCAACCCCCCCACTACTCATCTCTGCACTAGCCCACCTTTCTGCCAATAGTCGCTTATATCTCGCCCGAACTTCCTCCTCCCTTAGTTTATACACTTTCACCTCCCTCTTACTTGTTGTTGCCACCTTCCTCTTTTCCCATCTACCACTTACTCTAACTGTAGCTACAACTAAATAATGATCCGATATATCAGTTGCCCCTCTATAAACATGTACATCCTGGAGCCTACCCATCAACCTTTTATCCACCAATACATAATCTAACAAACTACTTTCATTACGTGCTACATCATACCTTGTATATTTATTTATCCTCTTTTTCATAAAATATGTATTACTTATTACCAAATTTCTTTCTACACATAGCTCAATTAAAGGCTCCCCATTTACATTTACCCCTGGCACCCCAAATTTACCTACTACTCCCTCCATAACATTTTTACCCACTTTAGCATTGAAATCCCCAACCACCATTACTCTCACACTTGATTCAAAACTCCCCACGCATTCACTCAACATTTCCCAGAATCTCTCTCTCTCCTCTACACTTCTCTCTTCTCCAGGTGCATACACGCTTACTATAACCCACTTTTCACATCCAATCTTTATTTTACTCTACATAATCCTTGAATTTATACATTTGTAGTCCCTCTTTTCCTGCCATAGCTTATCCTTCAACATTATTGCTACTCCTTCTTTAGCTCTAACTCTATTTGAAACCCCTGACCTAATCCCATTTATTCCTCTCCATTGAAACTCTCCCACCCCCTTCAGCTTTGTTTCACTTAAAGCCAGGACATCCAGCTTCTTCTCATTCATAACATCCACAATCATCTCTTTCTTATCATTTGCACAACATCCACGCACATTCAGACTTCCCACTTTGACAATTTTCTTCTTATTCTTTTTAGTAATCTTTACAGGAAAAGGGGTTGCTAGCCCATTGTTCCTGGCATTTTAATTGACTTTTACAACACGCATGGCTTACGGAGGAAAGATTCTTATTCCACTTCCCCATGGATATAAAAGGAAAAGTAATAAGACCAAGAACTATTAAGGTAAAATCAAAGAAAACTCAGATGAGTGTGTATAAATAAACGTGTACATGTGTGTGTAGTGTGACCTAAGTGTAAGTAGAAGTAGCAAGACATGCCTGTAATCTTGCATATTTATGAGACAGACAAAAGACACCAGCAATCCTACCATCATGTAAAACAATTACAGGCTTTCGTTTTACACTCACTTGGCAGGACGGTAGTACCTCCCTGGGTGGTTGCTGTCTACCAACCTACTACCTATATATATATATATATATATATATATAGATATATATATATATAGATATATATATATATATATATATATATATATATATATATATATATATATAATGTGTGTGTGTGTGTGTGTCGTGCCGAATATGTAAAACTGGTTAGTTAGCAAGAACTCGTTTAAAATTGTCCTTTCTAAAATTTTCTCTTATACGTTTAAAGATATATTTTTTTCATTAATGTTAATGTAAAAAAAAATTAATTTTGCACCAAAAGATTCTTAGAAAACTTACCTAACCTTATTATAACAAGAACAATTTATTTTAGCTTAACCCAACTAAATATATTTTAGATTTGTTTACAATAATTTAATACTAAACAAACACAGTGAAATATGTTTTTTTTTTCGTTAGGTTAAGAATGATTTTGGCTAAATTATTGCATACACAAATTTTCACTTGTCCTATATTTCAAGATGAGCGTTGCTATTTAAGCCAAGATCGCAAGTTCTGCCTATTCGGCACGACATACATACATGCATGCATATACACACACACACACACACACACACACACACACACACACACACACAAACACACACACACACACACACACACACACACACACACACACACACACACACACACACACACACACATATATATATATATATATATATATATATATATATATATATATATATATATATATATATATATATATATATATATATATATATATATATATATATATTAAACTCAAGCCTTACTATGAGGTTTGATAAAGCTCAATATATTATGCAAACGTAACAAATGCATCACTTTACCAAAACTGATCATCGGATTAAATATACTATTCATACTCTTATTTTGTGTTATCTTCTCTTTTCAGGTATGCCAGAATTCCATCACGTTCATTGCCACTTGTAGACGTGAGTGCTATAACTGGTTCTGTATATTTTCATTTGTGTATTATATGTTATATACTATGATTATGTCACATCCTGGGATTCTTGACTACTATAATCTATAGCTGTAGTATTTATAAGTATTGAGCTTCGCTTGTGGAAGGCCATACTGAGTGTGTTTCATCCTCATTGATAAAGGTAAGTGCATTTGTTCAACCACTTACGTATGAACAACTTGATTTTATGAGGTTAAAGAGTCATGTTTGGTGTGATTTTTAGCTGGCTCATTATTCTGTGACAGACTAAGCATCACGGCGGATTGCACCGTTGCTTCTAATTAATATATTCATGAGGAAAAGCTAATTCCCCAGGGGTCATGCAGTGCCTGGGAAAGTGAATCAAGTTGTTCCGAGGAATGGGAGAGCAGTACCAGTACTTTCAAGCTAACTGTTGGAAAGAAGGTATCTTCGAAAAAAAAATGTGAAGACTTCATAGTTTCAATGTTATGTTTTGTTTTTTTTGGTGAAAGACTATAGAAGCTAAAGGAATATTATCTAATGGCGCTTAAGGTGTTTAATTTTCCCCTGGGTTCATCCTACACCCATTTCTCGCTTTTATATTTATGTTAATGTTCATATTAGGGAGACTCCCCCCCCCCTTTCCTTCCCTTTGATATATCTTTGATGAGTTTAGATAGTTTTTCTACTCCCAGAGCCCGGCCATGGGCCAGGCTCGTCTGGTATTTACCTGGTCAACTAGGCAGACACCAGATGGACATGTGGCCGCTGCCCCACGTATCTATCACAGCCTGGTTGACGTGGCATCTTCCTCACATACGGATGAAGTGGTGAAAGGAGATTCATTATAGTACATTTTCATAGCTATAATAATGTCTAGGAGGCTAGAAACCACTAATGACGGCAAGAGTAGTTTGAGGATCACACAAGCTGAGAAACTACTACTACTATCCACAGAAATCGCTGATTTCACAGACGTATTTGGCTTATTCAGATTCCTTTCTCCTAAAACAATAGTAGCTTTTCACATGATTTTTAACAAATTTCTCGATTTGTTATTTGGGTTAGGTTTAGTTAAGTTAAACTGTCATCTGTTATAAAGTTAACGATTTATAACATAACGTTAATAAATGGAATAATACATAATGGCGAAAGAAACTTTTGGAACTCAGACAAAAAACGGGGATCCACGAGCACACATTAAATAGTTGCATAAGCACTTTCATTTCAGTACTATTAACTGTAGATAAATAATGGTTATAATCATATTCATGATTTTTAAAGAGGTTGACCGGTAAGCCAGCGGAAGTCCTCGGTCAGATGACCAAAATCTCCAGCTGTGGGTCATATGAGTGAAACCCGCGACAGGAAGCTCTTCTGTTTCTTGACACACACTATACCGTTTTTATTCCAGTGTTAGTCAGACATCCGACCAAGCCACAGTAAAAAAAATGACTTTGATTAGGATGATGGTCTACTACTGCAGACTCACCTACAACGCTAAGGCAGAGGGTTACCTGGGAGAGCAGTATTTCGTTTCCTTATGCTCTCTTCTTCAGATATCTGGGGGTTACTTTGTAAGAGAAAAGTTGTTTGAAGTTTTATTTTGTCACTTAAAAACACGAAACGAAATAAGTTTGTATTATGATTGCTTAGAAAAAATAGCTTATTAGATAATAAGGAAAACTCGTTTAAAAGTTTAAAAAAGTTGTAACGAGTCAAATCCCAGATAATCTTGCCTCCCTTTCTTCTTTCTCTTTTCCCCTTCTTCCGTCCCTCTTACTCTTTCCCTTCCCACCTCCTCACTTTCAGCACGTTTAAAGATGACAGTTAATACAATTTATGCGCACGCTAAAAGCCATTATCTTAACTCAGCTCATTCAACAGCCTGGTCGTCTTAGCAGTAGCTTTAATTTTGTGTTGATTTATAGGCGCATATATCGTATTACTCCTGAGGTCCAGGGTAGAGTTCGAGGCGCGAGTCGGCTTTCATTTGGTCAGTTTGCTCTCTCTGAAATGTGTGTTGTGTAAACCTGATCCTAATGTATCACGCATGTGTATGACTAGTTAATGGTCCAGTAGGACCGAAACGTCATCACTAGTGTCTCCTGTGTGCAGGTTACAGACTGATTAAGCCTGCATCGCAGGCGAAACGTTTCGCCAACAAGGATTCCTAGTGCTGCCCATGTGTGTCAATGTAAATTTTACTCGGGATTGTCAACAGTGACACGATATTTTGGCCTTAGGAGACACTCATTGAACTGGGATTATACGCTTGTCTTCCACAAGAAATGTAGCCCCCTAGAATTAATGGCAGAATTGGTAAGAGATTTAAAACTGTTGGTTGGTCAGCCAGTCCTAGAAGCATTGATTTAAGAATTTCATGCCTCCTTCCCCCTCCCCTCCCCCCTCCCCTCCCCCTCCCCCCCCCCTCCCCCCCCCCTCTTTTTTATACCGTCTCCCACCTAGTCATGACATTGGCAGTGATCGATAAGAGAGACACGTGCGCGACAGTTAGGTATCCATATTCCGAAACGTTTCGCCTATATAGTAGGCTTTTTTCAGTTGAGTACTGAGTAATCAGCGGAAGCAGTAGAGATGTAAAGACGATGTTATCAGTACATCACCCTTGAAGGGTGGAAGCCTAGTGTGTAGGCGATATGTTTCGGAATAAAGATACCTAACTGTTGCACATGTGTCTTGCTTATCAGCCTATCTGTATTGTATGCCATTATCATAGTCACTCATAGGCAATGATTGTTTCCAGCGGATCCTATACCTGGGTTCAAGCATAACTCCGAGTAACGTCATTGAAGCTAAAATGTTGTGCGTGCCTAGCATGGGCCAGTAGTCCTGCTGCAGTGCTACTCGTTTTTATATTCTTATGGCATGTCTATCAGTAGAATGTTTTTAGGTTGGCCCAAAGGAGAGAGCCCAACCTTTGCAAAATTTAATAGTTATATATACCTAGGCATGCAATCTTCGATTTTGTTCGGGTTCGCAAGAGTTTGCATATAAATTATGAATTTCCAGTACAGTAATTCATTTTGCTTTGGTGTGGGGGAGCGAGTCTGTATATATATTTTTGTTTAGAGCAGAAATACAACGTTAGGGAGACCTTGTGAAACTGCACTTCTTGTGAATAGTGTGCAGTGTCATTGTTTATGGATAGTGACTTGTTCAGCGAGTTGGGCATCGGGCGAGATTATAATCAGTGCTTTTGTAGCGACCCTCGCGCCTGGCTTTCAGGACTAGCCTGCCGGGAGTTCTTGTTTTTGATTTGATTTGTTTGCAGTTGAGTTATTAGGATTTCGTAATTCATGTTATGTTGAAAATGGTGCAAAATACCGACAAGTTGGAGATTAAGACCCATGTGCAACAGTTGGGTATCTTGATTGTTGAAACTTTTCACATACACAGTAGGCTGTTTCAGTCAAATATGTCAGCATAGTTGCTGATCCCTGTGTTGTATAGCATATCAGTATCATCCATGTGCTTTAGATAGGAGATCCCTAGGCCTGTGACTGTTTGTGTGACGTCACGGGATGCGCATGTGTACGTTCGTACCTCTGCCACGCTCTCAGTCGGCGTTTGACATAGGCTGGGACAGGCAGAGGCTGGGCTCCATTTCCCATCATCACAGTCTGACAATATATCGTTACCATCCAACAAGTGTGTCTACCTTCAACCCTCGATATCTCCATTTAAGAACCCCTACGATAAATACAGAGGTAGCAGTGATAGTGAAATAGAGATGATGTAATCAGTCCATCAACCTTGCATAAAAAGCATTTGAGGTGGTCAGTCCCTCAAACTGGAGAAGTTTATTCCCATAATCTGGAACGATATTTCACTATTGCTGCCTTGTATGTGAAGAAGCGTACTGTGTAGGCGGAACGTTTCATCAGTAAAGATATCCAAATGTTGCACATTTGTAATTCATGTTGTCTTCTGAATATATACGTGTATGAAATTTGTTGTTGATATGATGATAAAACGTATGTTTGCGGTATGACGTCATCTCTCATAACTTCATTGTATAACTTAGTTTCCAGAGGTTTAGAAACTTTTTGAATACATTGCAGTCATCCATCTTCTGCGGAGAAATATTTTCTGATAACCCCTGTACATTGCTGTTGAGTATTTAAAAATCCTGGTAGTATATTCCTTTGGGTGAGGCCGTCTTCCAGTGAACATGACGGGGTGAGTTGGTCTTCCAGTGAACATGACGGGGTGAGTTGGTCTTCCAGTGAACATGACGGGGCATGTCAGTCATCCAGCGAACATGACGGGGCGTGTCAATCATCCAGTGAACATGACGGGGCGTGTCAGTCATCCAGTGAACATGACGGGGAACATTTCAGCCCAATATGGGACACACAGTTGGTATATCGACTACATCCTAGTAGTATAAACGTTGAGGTATCATGTAGAACAGTCATGTTACACTTTTCAGGTCGTGTGGATAGCGTGTTTATTTTCTTTGGTTCGTCCTCCTGGGCTCCTTTGATGCTCTCAGAAACAATTCTCTATTGTGGGATGAACGTTTTTTTCTGTAATGTTTTCTCTCTCTCTCTCTCTCTCTCTCTCTCTCTCTCTCTCTCTCTCTCTCTCTCTCTCTCTCTCTCTCTCTCTCTCTCTCTCTCTCTCTCTCTCTCTCTCTCTCTCTCTCAATTTTATTTGGTTATCTTACCTTGTATTGTTTATCAAGAGTTTCTCCTCTCGATAATTTCGCCTCATTATTTGTTGCTGAGTTTTTCCTCAGTTTTGTAATGCCTTACTCACTTCTCTGAATTATATTTTTTTCCTCCTGCATCTCCTTCGTTGTCTTAACTCCTTTGTGACCATCGTTGTAGTCATTAAGGCTCTAAACTCTTTGTTCACACTTGCTTTGTTTCATCCTTATAGCTCCCTTACAGCGTTGTCGCCCTTTCTCTCTCTTTCATTTGCTTTGTTTAAATGTGAAAATTTATATTTTACATTATCATCTTCCTTGTGTAATTTTTATTATATCCCATTAGTTTCCATCCTGTGATTGCGTGTTCCTCACCTCCTGACTTTCTTCAATTTGCTTCTCTCTCCGCCTTCTCATGCCTTGCTACTTTCCATGTCCACCTTTAGTTTGCTTCTTATGGTTTTTGTGTTCCTCGCTACCTTACTTTCTTCAATGTACTCCTCTGTCTCACTCCACCTTCTCACGCCTCGCTACTTTCCAAGTCAACCCTCATCATGTTACCCTTCCCTTCTCACCCTCTTAATCCTCTCATCGTCATGCATCTCAAATTGCCAACCTGTCCTCAGTCTTGTATGTCAACATAATTCCTAACTAGTAAGGAACCATTTGTATAGTATTATTTTAAATGAAACTCTTAGGTTAGGTTGGCACTGGTACATGACCTACCGTATTTAACCGAACATAACACAAAACAACATAACCTGACCAAACAATACAACATAAAAATAAAAGAATTCAGCCACGGCATACTAGGTAGGCCGTTCTTAATTAAATCCAGCCATTCTTACCCACATATTTGTCCAGTATATTCCCAAAGCTACATAACACATGGCAAAACAACCTAATAAAATCTAACAATTGAACTTGCACGGCAACCTAACCAAAGCTAACATAACTTAATACAACTTAACCAAACATAACTCAACCTAACACATACCAGAGATAAGCCAAGGTATTAGATTTTTTAAAGTAACATTCTAATTGCTTATGAAATGCAACTTTCTCGTACCTATACATAAAATTGTATTTGCTAAGCATTAAATTTAACACTTACACAGGAGAGGTTGCTTATTCAGCATCCCCTCCCCTACATCCTTCGTCTCTTACCTCTTGGTCTCCAACTTGTCCTTGACACTTTCTTTAGCGCTCTCACTCTATTCCCACGTCATTTATCTCTATCCCTCCCTCCCGTCTTACACTTTTCCTAGCTGTTCTTAGGACCAAAGTTTTGGTATTTGGTAAAGAAGGTGGGCCCGGATGTGTGTTGTTCATGGCCGAAGACAGGAGGAGGGCGGGTGTGGGCGCAAGTGCAACGTGACTGAAGCCCACTTGTTGCATTGTGTAGCCACTCTTTGTGTTAGGTGGTGGTGAGCAGCAGGTGCGGGTTAACACTTTCACTAGCCACCCCCACACCCAGCTACCAGCCAATCACTACCCCTCTGCTTCCTCTACTGCCCTCTCTCTCTCTCTCCCTCCAACACTTCCTAGCAAACTTTTCTTGTCAGGCTCATGCGAGTAATTTGCTCTTTTATGTTTTAGGTTTGTATATTTTGAAAGTTTTCGTAATTACCACTATGTAAATGGAGGGCGTTCGCAAGGCTAATAGTGTTAAGGAAGCTGGGAGTAAAAAAAAATGTTTAATATATTCTGGCAACACCATGTTGGTAAGCTGCCGCGACCAATCAGCGAGGACGTTAGAGGCCGTTTTGGAGTTCATGGTGGTTGCCCGCTGACGAGGGTTGCGAGACAGTTGATCTTGTGTAGTGTGGTAGCCTGCTAGTCTGCTGCTAGACGCTTCAGTGGGAGGGTGAGAGTTATCTCTCCTCTGTCCCCCGTCTTGTCCTGTCTGGAGTTAAACTCCACAGAGAAGTCAACCGTGGTTTATTAAAACCATCTAAATACCCGTCTTTGATGTTCCTAGATAATGAGAAATATTTAAGTCTTGTGGATCACATTTAGTGAAGAGACAGTGTGGTTATTGTGACTTGAGATGAAACTGGAGGTGGTGGTGGTGAGCGGATTCCCGTTCTACTACAGGTAGTGTGCCCCGTGCCTTGTCTTATACCTAAGTCGTCACTCTTGGTCTGTACGCAAACCATAACCATTACCATATTGCTTATTTACACTCATCACCTGGGATGAGATAAAGATTTGTTCGAATTTTTAACCCGGAGAGTTATCCACTCAGGTAACTCAGTGCGTCATCGATGACTGTTTTATTTCCATTGGGATCCTTCAATCTTGTTTCCCAGGATGCAACCCACAATAGTCGATTAACATTCAGGCACCTACTTGCTATTGGTTAATCAGGGACATGCCTAACGTTTCCACGCGTGCTAGCGGTTGGACCACAGAGTCGGTGAGGCGAGTGCGTTGCAAACCGAATCACGGGACACTTCTGATGGCTGTGCGCGCCTTCGGGCTGCTATCATAAACAGCCTGGTTGACCATAAGATCAACAGAGAAGCCAGGCTATAGGTCGTATTGTGGGGATAACCCTTGATCTTGATGTAGCTTTAATGGCGCATCATACAATAAATACATGTAATAATTCACATAGGTTATTAATGTTGGGTGTAAGAATAATCTGCTTTATTTATATTATATTCATTGGGAAGCTGCAGACCCACTGGGGTCATACAGTGCCAGAGAAATGAAACTAGTTCACTTCCTGGGATAGAGTTCTTCGCCAGCAACAAGGCGCCGAACTTGCAGGGATGGTCCACTTGCACATTTGATACTTCACCGCGCATCACTCAGCCACAAGTTATGGAAACAAATTTCACGATAGCGTCATTGGGGAGAGCTTGGGGTAGCCATAAATACAGGTTTGATGGGTATATGAGCGAGTTGAGCCTGCCTAGCATGTATCAGTAGGCCTATCGCAGTGTTCGTTATGTTCTTGCGAAAACAAAATTTGAGATAAGTAATATTGCTAATTAACTGGTTTTACACTCCGCGTTGACTTGGTGCACTTGAGTTTACAACTTCGCATCGTAGCTGCCGTTTCCTCCACACGTTCATTTGTATGGCAGACTAAGAAGGTGCAACGGTAGCTGGATTTTATGGATCATTGAAACAAACTTTGATTTTGGTCAAAATTGGACCAGACTTAACAGTGGTTCTTACCTTCAACAGGAAAACATACCTGAAGTTTTAGGGGGTCACTGACCTCGCGGTCCTGTCCCAAAACAAACTGGACTATAGTGGGTACGTGGTTACTGGTACCAATAGCCTAATTGATTTGGCTTTTAACTAGGAGGCCTGGCCTGGAACCGGCCTTTAAGATGTCAGATGGAATCCACGACAAATAATCTACTCAATACTCTCATAAGGAAAAGTATGCATGTCACTTTCATGGGTTTAAACAGGTAAAAAAAAAAAGATAGCTTTAGGGTGGGAATGCGAGCAAAGAAAGTTGTCAGTGTGGAGTGTGTGCAGACTCTTGAGTGCCCGGGGGTGGGGAAGCTGCTGCTGAAACTGTCACTTATTAATTTGCATCAGTTTAATCTCATGCATATTGAGAAAATTGTCATTGATTTATGTTAATCGTGACAGGAAATACCGAGGATTTCATTCCCACAGGCTGTCTGGACACGCGCACTACATCATAATTAATGAAGGATTTACTAACTAGCGAGAAAGTCGACGGTGGACTTATATAACAACACCATACTAACATTGTGCGAGAGCTCATTACTTGCTGGTCCTCATTACTTGTTCTTCCCATTGCTTGCTGTCCCTCATTGTTTGTTCTTCCCATTGCTTGCTGTCCCTCATTGTTTGTTCTTCCCATTGCTTGCTGTCCCTCATTGTTTGCTCTTCCCATTGCTTGCTGTCCCTCATTGTTCTTCCCATTGCTTGCTGTCCCTTATTGTTTGCTCTTCCCATTGCTTGCTGTCCCTCATTGTTTGCTCTTCCCATTGCTTGCTGTCCCTCATTTTTTCCCATTGCTTGCTGTCCCTCACTGTTTGCTCTTCCCATTGCTTGCTGTCCCTCACTGTTTGTTCTTCCCATTGCTTGCTGTCCCTCACTGTTTGTTCTTCCCATTGCTTGCTGTCCCTCACTGTTTGTTCTTCCCATTGCTTGCTGTCCCTCATTGCTCTTCTCATTGCTTGCTGTCCCTCACTGTTTGTTCTTCCCATTGCTTGCTGTCCCTCGTTGTTTGCTCTTCTCATTGCTTGCTGTCCCTCACTGTTTGTTCTTCCCATTGCTTGCTGTCCCTCATTGCTTGCTGTCCCTCACTGTTTGTTCTTCCCATTGCTTGCTGTCCCTCACTGTTTGTTCTTCCCATTGCTTGCTGTCCCTCATTGTTTGCTCTTCTCATTGCTTGCTGTCCCTCACTGTTTGTTCTTCCCATTGCTTGCTGTCCCTCATTGTTTGCTCTTCTCATTGCTTGCTGTCCCTCACTGTTTGTTCTTCCCATTGCTTGCTGTCCCTCATTGTTTGCTCTTCTCATTGCTTGCTGTCCCTCACTGTTTGTTCTTCCCATTGCTTGCTGTCCCTCACTGTTTGCTCTTCCCATTGCTTGCTGTCCCTCATTGTTTGTTCTTCCCATTGCTTGCTGTCCCTCATTGTTTGCTCTTCCCATTGCTTGCTGTCCCTCATTGTTTGCTCTTCCCATTGCTTGCTGTCCCTCATTGTTTGCTCTTCTCATTGCTTGCTGTCCCTCATTGTTTGCTCTTCCCATTGCTTGCTGTCCCTCATTGTTTGCTCTTCTCATTGCTTGCTGTCCCTCATTGTTTGCTCTTCCCATTGCTTGCTGTCCCTCACTGTTCTTCCCATTGCTTGCTGTCCCTCATTGTTTGCTCTTCCCATTGCTTGCTGTCCCTCATTGTTTGCTCTTCTCATTGCTTGCTGTCCCTCATTGTTTGCTCTTCCCATTGCTTGCTGTCCCTCACTGTTCTTCCCATTGCTTGCTGTCCCTCATTGTTTGCTCTTCCCATTGCTTGCTGTCCCTCACTGTTTGTTCTTCCCATTGCTTGCTGTCCCTCATTGTTTGCTCTTCCCATTGCTTGCTGTCCCTCACTGTTTGTTCTTCCCATTGCTTGCTGTCCCTCATTGTTTGCTCTTCCCATTGCTTGCTGTCCCTCACGGTTCTGACCGGTAAATCTCCTCGTGTTCCAATTTTCATTATTACAGTTGAAAACACAATACTCTGACGTTTGTTCCTGATCAATAAAGCCCTCATGGTACGGTCTCAGACTAGGTATCCCGGTGTTTCAAGGTCTGATCGATCAAGCTGTTACTGTCTAATATACGACCGTCCCCCGCCAGTCAGTGGTATGTGTTGAGTTGTCGACTGGATCACCCCTGGTGACGTCTGCAATCACATCGCCAGTTGACTGTACCTTCCACCGTCCCTTCCCTCTTTCATCAATTCCTTCTTTACTCCGTTCCTTCCTCCGCCTTATCCTTCTAGTCCTTCCCTTCGCCCAATATCCACTTTCTCCGCTGGAAGAATGGAGGATATAAAGATTGAAACAGAGTACAGGACAAACTCTAAGCCATGCAGTAAAGCAAAAGTTCCATGCGAGAGCCTTGTGTGATGTCAGATGTCCCATTCAAGGATCACAGCAATGTTGCTCTTGCTACCGCATGGAAAATTATAGGCAGCATAATTACCAATTCAATGACGAGGCGGTGAGTCATTGAGGATACTCTGTAGGTCGCTTCTCTCCATGCTGGAATACTGCTTTATACTAACGGCCCTCTTCAAGACAGGTGAGATCGCAGAGCCCAAAAAAAAAAAAAGCTCAGAACTTTCACGGCCCGTATATATTCAAACATCTGAACTACCGGGAACGCTAGAAGTTTTTTAACGGTGTTCCTTGGAACGTGGCGAGAAAGGCACATCATAATTTACACCTGGAAAGTCGTGGAGGGACTTGACCCAAACCTGCACACCGAAATCACTTCGTGTGAAAACAAAGAGACATGGTAGACAGTTCAGAGAGAGCGAGTGAACTCAACACGGAGAGAGATAACTCAACGAATATCAGAAATCCCCGGCTTTCCAGCGCACTCCCTCCGTGCATAAGAGAATTTCCAACAAACCTCTGAGAGTCTTCTAGAGGGAACTTTAGTTCCCGAGCTGCGGTTCGTACGTTGAACTACGTGCGGCCAGCAGTAACAGTCTGATATATCAGGTCTTAATCCACTTAGAAGCCTGGGCTGGGACCTAGCCACGGGGACGTTGACCCCCGAAAGTATCCTTGAGGTACGGTCCTTCCCCCTTCACCCTCACCGCCCCTACCCCATAGAACCCACCGTCCCTCCCCACCTGTCTTATATGGATGGTTGTAATTTATTTCCTTTGTAAGAATCACAAATTGATTATATCTAGATATTACATTGTGTATAAACACTGTTGGGCTCGCATGTCATAAGTTGTAATGACCAACTTCTCAGAATATTGTGTTCAGTATGCTACATGTGCTCGTGTGCAGTCATGTTTTTATGCCGCTATATTTTAAATTCTCTTGCAGTGTTAGCTGTGTGATTTGAGTTGCAGTACAAGAGCGTGTGCTCTTGTACTGATGTAGTTATAATGCCTGGTTGTGTAGGTTTTCGTACTTCAAGATTTTGGCCCGATTCTTGGGTTATCTTTTGCTTATATTACATTTCACTTTGAAGCCAGGAATTGCTGTTGCTTCTTCATGGTTGTCTAGTTTGTTCCAGTAACTTATTTGACCTAACCTTGAACAAATATTTCCTAACGTTCCGGAGAGTCATCTTTAAAGCTGTAACTGTAACCACTTGTTCCGGTTGTTAGTTTTGAATAAGCTGTTGGGGTCTACTTTGCATGTGTGTGAGTATCCAGCCCGGCTAGGATCTGGGAGAAGAAAAACTCTCGAAACTCATCAGAGATTACGAGGTATTATCAAAGATTATCACTTGGTTTTCTATAGCCTTGATAGATTCAAATCTTCTAGTATATCTTTACTCCTTCTGTTTCTTACCTCTGGTAATAGTCTTTATCCAAGTATTTTGACGTTCACACGCGCACAGTACATAATATATACGCATATACGTTACATAATATATACAATATATAATAAATAACATTGGCAAACGTCACGACAGGCAGGAAGACTACGGGGTAAATAATGAGAACTTTCAGAGCGAGAAATAGTGACACTAGCAACATGGCTTAAAAACTTAGAATATTGTTCACTGTTGATGGCCCCGTTCAGGGCAGGAAATAGAGGTAGAACAGACAAGACAGATCATTTACCAGCAACATTGGGGCAATAAAGCACCTAAATTACTGGGAAAGCCTTAGTTTTAAATATGTACTCTCTGGAGTGGAGGAGAGATGCGTGATAATGCTATATATACATGGAAAGTACTTGAAGGACTAGTCCCAAATCTGCAAACTGTCATAACATGCTGGAGTGAGAGATGGGAGGAAGTGTAAAATAAACCCAGTGAAAAGTAGGGGCACCGTGGCACAGTAAGTGAATATTATATCAACAACAGTTGCCACAGACTATTCAGCATCTTACCAGAAAATATCAAACACTGTTGGGACAGATGTAGCAGTTTTTAGGAGGAAATTGGACTAGTATCTCCAGGTGCCAGATCAGCCAGGCTGTAATGGATACATTTTATATATATATATATATATATATATATATATATATATATATATATATATATTAATATTATAGAGGTTGTGAGTGTCAGGTTGAGTGGTGGAGTCGGCGGTGTCAGGGACGTGGGTGTGGGGCATCATGTGTTTCATGACTACAACTTTAAAACCACTTTTGTGCTCTAGCTCTCCAGTGGGAGCTTGGGTTCCCCCTCTCTGCCACATGTGCACGGCTGGGCAGAGAGGACATAACCAGTGGAAGACGAGGGGATGACAGGGAAGGGGGCTGTAATTGACTAGAATGATTCACCACTTTGATTGTCTTAATTTTGCAGAATTTTGAATTGGTAAGTAAGGTTTTACCATGTACTTGTTTTACTTACGAAATCGTAATAATACGATTGCAAACAAATAAAACTGGTGTGGCTAGAACCCATGTCAGGTGGTGTGTGTGGGGGGGGGGGAACTAAGAAGAGTCCTTATTGTTGTTTATTACTTAATCTGTTATACAAGACACAATCACATAATTGCTTAAGGAATTGTTTAAATCCCAGAATGCTTTGTGTATTTCGAGTTATATTTTTGTGTACTTGCTGTGATTAGTTTTCATTAACTGTATTTTGTATCGTTTAGAACCATTTGTGCTTTTTGAGCGATCTTACTGTCCAGATTTAGGTGCTTGATATAAGCAGTGAACGTTTTCGGTACATTCCATAGTTCTGCTCGTTGTTGCTTGCATAAAGTGCGACTGTTAATGTTCAGCAGTATTCTGGGATAGAGAATACAAGAACTTAAAAAGAGTATCACCATTAACGTTACTTCTCTTGTCTTGAAGGTTCTTGTCCTGGAGAATTGTAGTGGAGATAGCATATAGTATACGTCTGTTGAGAATAAGATCTTTTTGACCATTACCCCACAGGTAATTCTGTCAAATTCCTCCTAACTAGTGGGTTGGTAGTGTTTTTCCAGGTTTATATTGGTTACACAGCGGCGCATGGTGACAGCTGAAAATTAAAATTAAGACTTTAATCGGAGAAAACCTTCATTTCACGATGCGTCACACAGTTGGGCTTTATCTGTAGATAAAGTTTTCCGTGCTTAGTGATTTTGAAATGCCAGTTAATAATTTTTCCCGTTTTACACACACACACACACACACACACACACACACACACACACACACACACACACACACACACACACACACACACACACACACACACACACACACACACACACACACACACACACACACACACACACACACACACATACACATACACATGAAATCGGCCTGACGACACTGGAGGCCAGGAGGGTCAGGGGAGACATGATAACGACATATAAAATACTGCGCGGAATAGACGAGGTGGACAAAGACGGGATGTTCCAGAGATGGGACACAGACACAAGAGGTCACAATTGGAAGTTGAAGACTCAGATGAATCAAAGGGATGTTAGGAAGTATTTCTTCAGTCATAGAGTAGTCAAGCCGTGGAATAGCCTAGAAAGTGAAGTAGTGGAGGCGGGAACCATTAATAGTTTTAAGGCGAGGTATGATAAAGCTCATGGAGCAGGGAGAGAGAGGACTTAGCAGCAATCAGTGAAGAGGCGGGGCCAGGAGCTATGACTCGACCCCTGCAACCACAAATAGGTGAGTACACACACACACACACACAACACACACACAACACACACACAACACACACACAACACACACAACACACACACAACACACACACAACACACACACAACACACACACAACACACACACACACACAACACACACACAACACACACACACACACACACACACACACACACACACACACACACACACACACACACACACACACACACACACACACACACACACACACACAACACACACACAACACACACACAACACACAACACACACACAACACACACACAACACACACACAACACACACACACACACACACACACACACACACACACACACACAACACACACACACACACACACACACACACACACACACACACACACACACACACACACACACACACACAGGGTTTTACTCTTCAAATAATTCCCCCCCCCCCCTTTTTTTTTTTTAAACAGTGTTCACCCAGCTTGTTTCCCGACAGTCCAGATATTAGAGCTAGAAAGTACACAGATTATGTGCCAGTTTTGACTCGAAAAAATTTAAACAGTCTGATTTTAGCTCTTTCACAGTACTTTCCGGAGCCAGCATGAGTGTTAGTACAGACGCAAGTTTGCCCACAACTCTTAAATTAACATAGTGAAAAATAAGCTTAATGTAGAAAAAAAAAGGTATAAAGTGAATAATGTGAATTGTAGGTCACTTAACATTTATGAATGCATATACAACACAGCACAGATCTGTGTTGGCAAAAGGATGTTCCTAACCCAGGTAGATGTTGGTTGGGACAAGGCAGGTAACTAATGGTAAACATGTGCATTGAGTAAACCATACCCCCGGCCGGGATTGAACCCGCGGTCATAGTCTCAAAACTCCAGCCCGTCGCGTTAGCCACTAGACCAGCTAGTGGGTAACGCGACGGGCTGGAGTTTTGAGACTCTATGACCGCGGGTTCAATCCCGGCCTGGGGTATGGTTTGTTTGCAATCGTGTCATTACGATTTCTTGAGTCATGTGCATTGAGTGTTAATTTTCACTATAAATATATATAGTGTGATTATTTAAAGTTGTCAGACAAACCCCGTTGATTTGGTCTCGGCTCAGCCAGTGAATAAGGCGGACTCCAGGAGCTGTAGTCTGGCAGGCACAACCAAGTAAGATTAAAGTATCTGAAAATTGTCAGTGATTACGACCTATAGCATAACTTTTAGCAAAGACAAAGACAAGGACAGACTGCTTGACATGGATATGACAAAATAAGACCGTTCCAGAGGAACTGCTCAACTAGGAAAACCAAGGAATAGATAGAGGCGATCTATATCAATTTAAGGAAGCGGATATAATTGGGCTGCGGATAGGAAGGTAGCAAGTCTGCCAGTCGACTGAAGGTTTAGTTGTGGCCCGGAGGTAAAATAGACTTCAGCAGTCATGACTAACTAACAAATCATATTATAAAGTACATCTGGTGTTAGTCTTCACTTTCTGCAATGTATAGCCTCAACGTGGCTGAATATCTGAATTATTCGTCTTGGGCGCTAGATGTATTATTCGTGTGAGAAGTGTTAGTCAAATTTTAGATTTATTATTATTGCTAATTATCATTATTATTATATTCCTGGGGAAGTAATAAACGAGTAATGGTTATACTGCGCCTTGATAATGGGATGTAATCAAGTTTGATCCAAAGACTTGGAAAAAAATTCCAATTTCTTGGATTGAGACCTTCGAGAGAGTTAAATACTGGAGTGAATGATATAGTTAAACGTCTGAATATGCTAATTTGTGCTGAGCGTCTTGAGTGTTGATTTTTCCACACTGTCACTTCCCATCAAGCCTCAGCTGTACTGATGGCACATGTCCACCAGCCTACTTTGCACTTTTCGTGTTTATTTGGTTGGATATTTTCAGGGAGCGTGGAAGGCTCAACTAGGTTTGTGGAAGTCTTTGTTCTTCCCTCGGGGAGGAGAGCAGGAGCCGCTGGGAGAGCGTAGCGATAAGAAACGAACCATCCGAAAGAGATTCCCCGAGTTGAGAGCGTTCTTAAGCGTCTCTTGGGAAATTTGTAACCTGAATAAAAACCTGGCGCGAGATGAGGCAGGTTCCTCAGGTGGGGTGAGGCAGGAGGAGGGTGAGGTTAGATGAGGCAGGTTCCTCAGATGGGGAGGGAGGAAAGAGGAGGGTTAGGTTAGATAAGGCAGGCTTCTTACGTGGGGAAGGCAGGAGGGTGACAGCTTGGCTAAGGCATTTCCATATATTTTTCCTTGTAAACTATGTTTATTCAGCATTATCTTTTTTTTTTAATTAACCTTTGAGATTTTCCCGTATACTCGGACTGTAGTTCCCTCACCCTTATATCGACAGTTTGTGCTAAATTTAATGGTCGGCTATATACTTGGTACAGGTGTACGGGGTATTACGTACAAGTGAGAGTTAATGTGTATTAGGGCGAGCACCAAGTTCCTGTTACTGTGCGGCCGTCGCTATTGTCTGGGGATTGGAGGAGGGGGTTCACGCTCACACGTCAGTTTTGTATTATATTAGCGTGCCTTTGCAAGTCATATATGTGCTGAGTTGTGTTCTTGAGATTTTTGCCACTAATTGGTAGGGAAAAGGAAAACTTCGAGGATAGATATTGAGAGTGAAGGTGGGGAGACAGTTATTGAAGAGTGTGTTTGGGAGAACCATGAAGACAGGAGAACTAAGACATGGATGGGAGGAGGTAGATCATTGTAGCTGGGGTGGAAAATGGGCGGGTCTCTTGCCGGTCACCTGACAGCCACAACACTGATGCCTCATGGATTCTCTCTCCACCATTTTCATCTACCTGCATAATCAATAGAAGAATGCGCAGGAGAGAATCAAAAAGCCCCATGTTGCAAGGTGCCCCAGTGACATTAATGAAAATATGCCATATTAAACATGTTGAGGAGAGCGTAAATGTGCCAAAGTAATGTTTGCCACTCAAAGCATGAAGATCAACCAAGGTTAATGCCTTATTAGGTGACGGCGGCGGTGGCCGCCTCTGGCCTAGGAACGTGGAGCGCTAGGCCAGTGACGGAATACTGGGCATTTGATGGGTCGCGAGATCTTTGACGGGTCGCTAGGCACGTCCGGAGTGTGCTCAGGACTTAGTGGGGTACCAGTAATCTTGAACTTACGCCTTTTGGCGGCTTGTTAAGACTTCATGTTATAAGTGATAGTTTATTGGTTTTAGATAGATCTGCCTGTAGTTACTACCGCGGCAAATGTACCCTGATTGATAGACTGATCAACTAGGCTGTTAGTCCAACGTGGACGCCACAACCCGCCTGGTCAGGAACTTACTTGAATTTAACAAGTACCTTCTTGAAAACAGATAGTTTATTCTCTTTGTTTGAAGGGAAGGTGATAAGTGTTGGGCCATTATACAAGTTGCAGAAAATCCTCAAATCATAAAAGGTCTTAGGGTTTCTCAGTTATACCTTCATATGCAGGAAAATGACCTTCAAGAGGGAACTTGCCAAATTTATTAAAATTCCTTATCAGCGGGATTGTATTCCTTACGTTGGAATGCACGCCTCTAGTGTCCTGGGGGTTCGTGAGGAGATATTGGAGTAAGAAATACACACGTTGGATGTCTTGGAGGCGTATAATTAAGAGTCTTTAGAAGCCCAGGAGTCTTGCCTTGTAGAGTCTAGACCTACTGAGTGGACCGGGAGTGACTTGAGAGCGGGACCCCTGGCCTACCACTCACGTATGAGCATCTTGTGACGTCATAGCTAGTAAGGGAGCCTATTTATAAAGCAGCTGGGTTTATCTAAGTATACTGTACAAGTACACAGTAACACTAATGACGCTAGCAGCAACAATCTGACTAAACTGTCAACCTGAAGGCCTGATCAAAAACCGGGCCTCGTGGGCGATGACCACCAGAACTGTCTGCAGGAAGGTAGTCCTTTACTTGTGTTGCCTCATCCTCAGATCGTTGACGAGACTCCAAGCTTCGGACGGGATGCTAAATCTGAAGGTGGAGGGCGTGTTAAAGGTGCGTAGCAGGTGATAAGTGGTGCTGTGAGTGCAGCTTGAAGGTGTGTGTTGGGTGAGGAACCTCTTTATAATGACCAGCAGGCTTGTAGATAAATGGTTCAGAGAACCGACAGGTTGATGAATTACACATATGTGCACGTGTGTGTAATTCTTCAACCAGCAGGCTTGTTACTCACACTATCAAACTTATACTTTTTACCTTTCTTACTTCATTTCTACCCTACCCCTACTGCTCCTCGGTTTCTTTACATTCTCCACAATCCTATTTTCCTTTTCTGTCGTCCCTTTTCCTTTTTTACCTTTTCCTCCTTCCCTTTTCCTTTTTTCCCTTTTCCTCCTTCCCTTTTCTCTTCCTCCTTCCCTTTCCTCTTCCTCCTTCCCTTTCCCCTCCCTCCTTCCCTTTCCTCTTCCCCTTTCTCCCCCTCTTTCTGTTCCTCTTTTTCTTCCCTTCCCTTTCCCCCCGCCCCTTTCTCCTTTCCACTCCTCTTCCCGTCCCCTCTTGGTTTCCTCCGCACTTCCTTCCCTCTCCTCCTTCCCTTCCCTTCCTGCACGTCAACAATTCTTGCTAGAACCCACCGCCCCTATCTCGTTATGTCTTTATGAAGCAGTCACCCTTGTTTTATAGTTTCACTCCCAGGCGTTAACGCTGAATTGATTAGCAGCTTGTTCTCCACAAATTGGTTTATATTGCTGATTCTGAATAATATACAACAGATATGCTGTAATTTTGCCGTTTTTGGCATCAGTGGAGGCCTGGTCTGGGACCAAGCCGCGGGGAAGGATAGGTAGTGGCCCTAGGGATTGACTGCAGGTGCATTTATTTCTGAGGACGCTTCAAATCTGTGACTGAAACAATACACAGATAACCCGCACATAGGATTTGGATCATTTACAAAGTCATACTAACATATATATATCTATATATATATCTGGAGTATCTGAGAGAGTTAGAGCAAAGGAAGGGGTAGCAGTAATGTTGAATGATCAGTTATGGAAGGAGAAAAGAGAATATGAATGTGTAAATGCAAGAATTATGTGGATTAAAGTAAAGGTTGGATGCGAGAAGTGGGTCACAATAAGCGTGTATGCACCTGGAGAAGAGAGGAATGCAGAGGAGAGAGCGAGATTTTGGGAGATGTTAAGTGAATGTATAGGAGCCTTTGAACCAAGTGAGAGAGTAATTGTGGTAGGGGACCTGAATGCTAAAGTAGGATAAACTTTTAGAGAGGGTGTGGTAGGTAAGTTTGGGGTGCCAGGTGTAAATGATAATGGGAGCCCTTTGATTGAACTTTGTATAGAAAGGGGTTTAGTTATAGGTAATACATATTTTAAGAAAAAGAGGATAAATAAGTATACAAGATATGATGTAGGGCGAAATGACAGTAGTTTGTTGGATTATGTATTGGTAGATAAAAGACTGTTGAGTAGACTTCAGGATGTACATGTTTATAGAGGGGCCACAGATATATCAGATCACTTTCTAGTTGTAGCTACACTGAGAGTAAAAGGTAGATGGGATACAAGGAGAATAGAAGCATCAGGGAAGGAGAGGTGAAGGTTTATAAACTAAAAGAGGAGGCAGTTAGGGAAAGATATAAACAGCTATTGGAGGATAGATGGGCTAATGAGAGCATAGGCAATGGGGTCGAAGAGGTATGGGGTAGGTTTAAAAATGTAGTGTTTGAGTGTTCAGCAGAAGTTTGTGGTTACAGGAAAGTGGGTGCGGGAGGGAAGAGGAGCGATTGGTGGAATGATGATGTAAAGAGAGTAGTAAGGGAGAAAAAGTTAGCATATGAAGTTTTTACAAAGTAGAAGTGATGCAAGGAGGGAAGAGTATATGGAGAAAAAGAGAGAGGTTAAGAGAGTGGTGAAGCAATGTAAAAAGAGAGCAAATAAGAGAGTGGGTGAGATGTTATCAACAAATTTTGTTGAAAATAAGAAAAAGTTTTGGAGTGAGATTAACAAGTTTAAGGAAGCCTAGAGAACAAATGGATTTGTCAGTTAAAAATAGGAGAGGAGAGTTATTAAATGGAGAGTTAGAGGTATTGAGAAGATGGAGGGATTATTTTGAGGAATTGTTAAATGTTGATGAAGATAGGGAAGCTGTGATTTCGTGTATAGGGCAAGGAGGAATAACATCTTGTAGGAGTGAGGAAGAGCCAGTTGTGAGTGTGGGGGAAGTTCGTGAGGCAGTAGGTAAAATGAAAGGGGGTAAGGCAGCCGGGATTGATGGGATAAAGATAGAAATGTTAAAAGCAGGTGGGGATATTGTTTTGGAGTGGTTGGTGCAATTATTTAATAAATGGATGGAAGAGGGTAAGGTACCTAGGGATTGGCAGAGAGCATGCATAGTTCCTTTGTATAAAGGCAAAGGGGACAAAAGAGAGTGCAAAAATTATAGGGGGATAAGTCTGTTGAGTATACCTGGTAAAGTGTATGGTAGAGTTATTATTGAAAGAATTAAAAGTAAGACGGAGAATAGGATATCAGATGAACAAGGAGGCTTTAGGAAAGGTAGGGGGTGTGTGGACCAGGTGTTTACAGTGAAACATATAAGTGAACAGTATTTAGGTAATTCTAAAGAGGTCTTTGTGGCATTTATGGATTTGGAAAAGACGTATGACAGGGTGGATAGGGGGGCAATGTGGCAGATGTTGCAGGTGTATGGTGTAGGAGGTAGGTTACTGAAAGCAGTGAAGAGTTTTTACGAGGATAGTGAGGCTCAAAATAGAGTACATAGGAAAGAGGGAAATTATTTCCCAGTAAAAGTAGGCCTTAGGCAAGGATGTGTGATGTCACCGTGGTTGTTTAATATATTTATAGATGGGGTTGTAAGAGAAGTAAATGCGAGGGTCTTGACAAAAGGCGTGGAGTTAAAAGATAAAGAATCACACATAAAGTGGGAGTTGTCACAGTTGCTCTTTGCTGATGACACTGTGCTCTTGGGAGATTCTGAAGAGAAGTTGCAGAGATTGGTGGATGAATTTGGTAGGGTGTGCAAAAGAAGAAAATTAAAAGTGAATACAGGAAAGAGTAAGGTTATGAGGATAACGAAAATATTAGGTGATGAAAGATTGGATATCACATTGGAGGGAGAGAGTATGGAGGAGGTGAATGTATTCAGATATTTGGGAGTGGACGTGTCAGCGGATGGGTATATGAAGGATGAGGTGAATCATAGAATTGATGAGGGGAAAAGGGTGAGTGGTGCACTTAGGAGTCTGTGGAGACAAAGAACTTTGTCCTTGGAGGCAAAGAGGGGAATGTATGAGAGTATAGTTTTACCAACGCTCTTATATGGGTGTGAAGCATGGGTGATGAATGTTGCAGCGAGGAGAAGGCTGGAGGCAGTGGAGATGTCATGTCTGAGGGCAATGTGTGGTGTGAATATAATGCAGAGAATTCGTAGTTTGGAAGTTAGGAGGAGGTGCGGGATTACCAAAACTGTTGTCCAGAGGGCTGAGGAAGGGTTGTTGAGGTGGTTCGGACATGTAGAGAGAATGGAGCGAAACAGAATGACTTCAAGAGTGTATCAGTCTGTAGTGGAAGGAAGGCGGGGTAGGGGTCGGCCTAGGAAAGGTTAGAGGGAAGGGGTAAAGGAGGTTTTGTGTGCGAGGGGCTTGGACTTCCAGCAGGCGTGCGTGAGCGTGTTTGATAAGAGTGAATGGAGACGAATGGTTTTTAATACTTGACGTGCTGTTGGAGTGTGAGCAAAGTAACATTTATGAAGGGGTTCAGGGAAACCGGCAGGCCGGACTTGAGTCCTGGAGATGGGAAGTACAGTGCCTGCACTCTGAAGGAGGGGTGTTAATGTTGCAGTTTAAAAACTGTAGTGTAAAGCACCCTTCTGGCAAGACAGTGATGGAGTGAATGATGGTGAAAGTTTTTCTTTTTCGGGCCACCCTGCCTTGTAGGCAAGGTGGACAGGGACTGAACAGAGAAAGAAAAGTAGTAGTAGTAATTCTGGTAGTGGACTACCATTACTTTTTCTTCCTCTCTCTGTCCGGTCCCTGTCTCTACCCTATATATACTGGTTCCATTATTTTTTTGTGTTAAGTAATAAATAATTATAATCATAACTGTAGTTTTTGAAGAGGTGGACTGGTAAGCCAGCGGAAGGCCTCGGTCAGATGACCAAAAGCTCCAGCTGCGGGTTATCATATGACTAAGACCTGCGTCAGGAAATACTTGCCCTGTTTCTTGACAAACATTATACCTACCATCTTTTGTGTTAGTATGACTTTGTAAATGGTCCAAGTCGTCTCGAAACGTCGTCCTAGCTTATCTCTCCTATGTGCCGGTTATTTGTGTGCATCATGTCTAAGTGCAAGAGGTTGGGGTATAGGAGCATAAAATTACAGTAGATGGTTGAAATAATATAATAGCTGTGGTGGCCTGAAGACTTGTACCTAGTCTGCTTGGTGGTGGTTTCGTGAATCCTAGTCCCTGCGGCTTGCTCTCTGACCTGGCTGACAGTCTGGTCAGTCAGGTTCTTCGTACTTACAGTGTGCAGTCCAGAGTTGGCAGTGTGAAACAGCTGCTGTCAAACAGATCGCAGAAGCGTATAGAGTTTGCTCTTAAAGCCAGTTAGAGAAAAGGAGGAGGCAATTCTTCGCTAATTGCGAGTCAGGACCCCTCAAGGTAGCTTCCTTGATGCTTATGAGGACCTCTTTGTCCAAGGAATTGAACTTTGATGAATCTTAATTGCTTCTCATTAGCCAGGCGCTGTGTGAGCCATATGGATTTAACTTCCCTCGAAATTTGAAGTAATGTAATAATACTGGTCATGAGAGTAATGCTGAATTAATTACTAGTAATATATTGACACGTTAATATTTCCCTTGTGATTTGTAGAAACAAAGTTAAGATCGTAATTAATTAGGTCTGTTAGTGGTTCCTAGGATTATCTTCCCCGCTGGCCACTCTCGCATTAGGCCTTATAAATTGGAAATGAAACTGGAATAAGAACTATTAAGAAACGCACAGGAAAGTTGAGGTAAGTTTGAAGATTTACCGGTTAACTTGTACGAGACAGAGAGGCCAGCAATCTTGCGAAAGCGATAAACATTAAGTAGGCTTCCGTTGAAATCTTATAAAATGTTAGTAATAGTACTTGTATGGCTGAGGTTGGCCATTTTATTCAGTACTTAAGTTGAACAGACTGTCTCGAGTGACTCCAATCTGTAAACCTTTACAGAACTGCCAAATGAATGAAGTCAAAGCTAAAGCTCGTTAATTATATTGAGTTTGGCGGTGGGCACAAAGGTGCATTGTGTGTGTGTGTGTGTGTGTGTGTGTGTGTGTGTGTGTGTGTGTGTTGGGGGGGGGAGGCTATGAGGTCCTCGTGGAAAATAATCTTGTATTATTTGTCCAGGGTGTGTGCCAGACCGGTTTTGGGCGACATCTTGCTCTTGTACTTTGTGGACTTTGGGAGGGACTTGAGGGTTACAGTGTATGATTCAGTGGTTGTTTATGGTGTGGTGTGGGTGGTGGAGGCACTCGTGTCATGTCATATATGTGTTGTTACTGCTTGCTGGGTAACATTAGCGTTGGTGAGCTAGTGGTGGCTAGTGCACTCGCCACCCTGCTGATGACACAGTAGTGTGGGCGTAGTGAGGCTCTCCACCTGAGGCACTTCACCAAGTTGTGGTTCTGCCTGATAGTAAATTAAGGCGTGACGCCTATTGAGATACTGGTGATGGTGGTGGTAGGGGTAGTGGGTGTTGGTATTGATGGTAGGGGTGGTGGGTGTTGGTATTGATGATAGGGGCGGTGGGTGTTGGTATTGATGATAGGGGCGGTGGGTGTTGGTATTAATGGTAGGGGTGGTGGGTGCTGGTATTGATGGTAGGGGTGGTGGGTGTTGGTGTTAATGGTAAGGGTGGTGGGTGTTGGTGTTAATGGTAAGGGTGGTGGTATTGATGGTAGGGGTGGTGGGTGTTGGTGTTAATGGTAAGGGTAGTGGGTGTTGGTTGGTGAGGGTGGTAGTGAGGGTGTTGGTGTTTGAATCTGGTGGAGGTGGTGGTATGTTAATGTTGATGGGTGTGGTGTTGGTAGAGGAGGGGAAAGAGTTGAAGGTAAGTCTCTCCTTGGGGAAGATAGCCGCAGGGGTAATGCGGGATGAAGACTTGCCGGTGAGTCATTGTTGAGGGTCAAGCTACTCCAGGAATGTCTGTTCGTCTCACGCGCCTCACACTGGCCAGGTACCAACGCCCTGGCGAGTGTGGCGGTGGTGTTGCTGTTGCTGCCGCCGCCGCCGCTCTTGTAAGCCGAAGTATCCCTGTTGTTGTTGCATTCTTTCAGAGAAAAAAAACTTCTGACACTAGTCATTGTCTTATGAATTATTCAGTAGTGTCGTTGGCAGCATGGAAAGCCGCGGCAGCAAGCAACCACTTGCGTCCACTTCTGTAGACAGTGGTGTCTACTAACACATGAAAACGCGGTGCCTGTTGGCTCTAGAAGTGGATTACCGGTAACCGAAATTATCGCCATGATGGTAAGGTGACGTGTAGTGTGTAATATGGCCAGTGTGTGTTGATATTACAGGTTGCTTCCCCCTAAAGCAGTGGCGCACGCCTCACCACCTCTCCTTGCCTTGACAACCTTAATTCGGCAGCTACCGACACCACCTGAAGGCTGGCGAGACTTCTCGCTGCACTTGTGGGAAGGGGAAGTTTTGTCAGAGATAGAAAAGTGTCTCCTGACATGAACCTTTGTCAGAAGACCTGCTCAGCCACTGTTGTCTTATCTGTGTTTGTGTATAAACAGCTTCTGGTTTACCGATACTATTTACCTGTGAGTAAGCATCCTTTAGCTTACCCTTGGTTAAGCATTCGTTGGTATAACAAAGCCAGGTTTTCAACTCCGTCTAAAAAAAATTAGCGTCTCAGATAACCCACACTTAGAGAAGAAAATTTATTGTCTTAGCCTCCCTCTTCCCTACTTGTCTTATGGTATCTGCTTGATGATGGTCCAGGATGGACCGAAACGTAGTGTAAGTTTCCTTCCTTAAGTCCTACAACTAAACGGTGTAACTCGCTGACCTACTCACCTGAACTATGCTTTCAACACTTCCCAGCATCACCATAACCTGAACTATACACTAAACACCTTCCAGCATCACCATAACCTGAACTATGCTTTCAACACCTTCCAGCATCACCGTAACCCGAACTATACACTCAACACCTTCCAGCATCACCGTAACCTGAACTATGCTTTCAACACCTTACAGCATCACCATAACCTGAACTATGCTTTCAACACCTTCCAGCATCACCGTAACCCGAACTATACACTCAACACCTTCCAGCATCACCGTAACCTGAACTATACACTCAACACCTTCCAGCATCACCGTAACCCGAACTATACACTCAACACCTTCCAGCATCACCGTAACCTGAACTATACACTCAACACCTTCCAGCATCACCATAACCCGAACTATACACTCAACACCTTCCAGCATCACCGTAACCCGAACTATACACTCAACACTTTCCAGCATCACCGTAACCTGAACTATACACTCAACACCTTCCAGCATCACCGTAACCCGAACTATACACTCAACACCTTCCAGCATCACCGTAACCTGAACTATACACTCAACACCTTCCAGCATCACCGTAACCTGAACTATACACTCAACACCTTCCAGCATCACCGTAACCTGAACTATACACTCAACACCTTCCAGCATCACCATAACCCGAACTATACACTCAACACCCAGCATCACCGTAACCTGAACTATACACTCGCCTTCCAGCATCACCGTAACCCGAACTATACACTCAACACCTTCAGGCATCACCATAACCCGAACTATACACTCAACACCTTCCAGCAACACCGTAACTTTACTTAACTTCCTGAGAGGCACAATTATTCACTCTCACCTCTTCCTGGAAGATACTAATTTGGTAATGCCTTTCCAACTACATAGCGGCCCATGTCTTCCTCTTATTACCCCGCCTACATGTTCCTTTACTGCTCCACTCTCCACCCCACGCACACACCACCGTCTCATTACGTCTTTATTCTTTCCTGTTACACAGGTCTTCCCTATATAATAATCTCAAGTTTCCATTATTACATTTTCACCGTTTCTTTATTGTGTACAAGTAGTATTTGACATGTCAGGATATAACACACTCGGCTGTCAGCCATCTCTCCATCCATACAATTATTTCTAGATATCAGTCACTAATTACTCTTGTTATATCCTTGGTGCAGTGCTAATTTGTTTTAATGACGGTCATTTAGTTTCTTTAATGACGGCGAAAACCTAGAAAAAATATATTGTAAGTATAATTAAAGGTGCTTAGCCGTGATTAGAGCTGAAGGAAATGTTATTTTGCAGTGTCTTGAAAGTAACATGTTAAATTTATTTTTTTTATTTGCTGTAATTATTATTTAAGTATTGAATATAACATTACATGTTCTATAGCCTGAATACTCTAGAACTGCAAAGGCAGCCAAAACCAGATTTTCCAATGAGTGTATCAAATATGATCTTCAAGGATAACTAACTTCAGCTGCTACATTATGGGAAAATTTACGGAATGATTCATGAAATAGAACAAAACTCAAACCCGTCGATAGAACGGATGAGAAATGTAAGGGACCTAAGGGTAACTGTGTCGTAAATTACCCTCGTCGTAAATCCTACATTTAAGGATTATTACAGTGTGCCAAGAAAATGATAGGCATGATGACAAGAAAATCTAAGCTATTGATGATGGATATTAAAACACTAGTACTCTAGGCTGGAATATTGCTTTACAATAATCAGCCTCATTTTACACATCGTAGATGCTGGAGGGACTGTTTGTTTTATGACAGGCGAGGAAAATTTACACGAGCGACTGTTTCTATGTATGTTTGTGGAGATTTTTCTTAGGAGAGCAAAATGCTGTGGTGAAGAGCAGGAGTGTAGTAAACACACTAATTTGGTAAATATATAAAGGTTGTAAGACTTTTTTCAGTGTCCTCCCATTTAATGTGAGGGGGGATTCAGACCCAACTCTCAGAATTTAATAAGTTCCTAAAGAAAGTTAATTATCAGTTGGCTATATACATTTTATTCGTAGGACTGTGGGCTGCTTACAACAGTTTGGTGGACCAGTTAGTCAACAGGGAAAATCTAAACTCGGGCCAGGGTAAAAGAACCGTCAAAACCGGTTTCAGGCATGTCACAGCTGGATGTAATGCTTACGTTGGACTGCGTGCAACGAACACAAACAACCTAATCAATTAGGCTGTTTGTGTTCATTTGTCGATGATCCCCGGAGGTATGCTGAGGTTAGTTTCGGGCACGTATAAGCAAGACTTCCAGTGGTTAATGGAAGTTTAGTAGTTGTTGAAGATTGTGATCAAGTAGTTAAGCCCAGGGTGGTAGTTACGAGGGTATGTCATGTATTGCCTAATGCTTCTCGCTGCACGCACACATCTGTGTAAGAAAGGAAGAGAGAGAGAGAGAGAGAGAGAGAGAGAGAGAGAGAGAGAGAGAGAGAGAGAGAGAGGGGGGAGAGAGAGAGGGGAAGAGAGAGGGGGAGAGAGGGGTGGGAGAGAGAGGGGAGAGAGAGAGAGAGAGAGAGGGGAGAGAGAGAGAGAGAGAGAGAGAGAGAGAGAGAGAGAGAGAGAGAGAGAGAGAGAGAGAGAGAGAGAGAGAGAGAGAGAGAGAGAGAGAGAGAGAGAGAGAGAGAGAGAGAGAGAGAGAGAGAGAGAGAGAGCGAGAGAGAGAGAGAGAGAGAGAGAGAGAGAGAGAGAGAGAGAGAGGAGAGAGAGAGAGAGAGAGGAGAGAGAGGAGAGAGAGGAGAGAGAGGAGAGAGGAGAGAGAGAGAGAGAGAGAGAGAGAGAGAGAGAGAGGGAGGGAGGGAGGGAGGGAGGGAGGGAGAGGGGGGGGGTGAGTACTATGATAACAGTAGGAAGATGTTTGTAATAATGCTGGTAGAATTACCTACTTTATGTTAGCTAAAAGGACAAATTAATGCGACATTTTATTGTGGCAGTGTTTCGCTCTGCAGGAGATTTGTCAAGCCGTTACGGCTTGAGAGGAGGAAGTTTAATTAAAATTTTGCCTTGGAGTAAATTGATTGTGCAACGGCATTCATACTGTGAGTAAACTTACTCCTAGCATTACATAATATCAGTACAAATAACTGACATGCACTTGGCGATATCGCAGTGTTGCCAGACTGAGATTGCTGATCTTTTCTTTCTTGAACATGTAAAATGGCAGTTCTTACAAATTTCTACTTAATTTTAGTGTATACTTGGATTTATTTAATTGTTTTCTTAATGTCCTTTCAATTTAGAGAGCCTGATCAGAAACCTGGCCACGGGTACGATACTCCCCGGAGTCGATAACAGATAACGAGATCTGCAATAGCGTGCAGGAACGTGCAGTTTGTGAGGCTGCCTAAGCCGATAAACAGCTGGCGTAACCTTGGCCGGCTGCAGGGGAAAAGAGGGGTGCCACTTGTTGCTGCCTGAGCCTTCACTCGTATATCTCCTTTCCCCATCACTCCTAGTCCCATTCTCACTTGTTCCTCGTAACCTTAGTGTGCCACTCTTCAGGAGACAAGGAACATACGTGAATGGAATCGAGAAGCGCTTGTCATTGAGCCAGATAAACAGTGTGTGTTGGGCTCAGGTTTATTATGCATCTTCAACTGAATTGGTCGTCACACTTCAGGCTCATTATGATTGCAGATTCAGTAAGTTTGGACATCGCCCAGCTGGAACTCGTCTGGAGGGATTAGTCTCTTGGGAGGGGAGCACTACCACTCAGGTTTGATAAATCAGGTCACGAATTTAAAGTAGTGAAAAGTTAGAAA
>NC_091374.1:10138700-10146200 GCF_038502225.1 Cherax quadricarinatus | reverse complement strand
GAATTGTTTATTACACATACAGCGCTGATTGATTTTTTTCGCATTGCGTTGAAAATTAAAAAAAAAAAAAAAAATCCCCGACAATCAAGGGTGGAACATTATTAGTGTGTGGACATGGGTGTGCAATAACCTTATTTTCCCTGGAGGCTTGCGTCCCCCGTCAACACCCCCCCCCCACACACACACACGCGCGCGCAGCTTCGCTGACCATTCCATATTTTTGAACTCGAATAATGTGCTTTGACTGTGAGATGGACAGATTTGTTCTAGGATGGCGGTGAAGGACGGGTATCGGATGGGTGCCAACCAGTTCACGGAGAGAGGCAGTGGTAACGGTGGCTTTCAGAAGCTAGGTCAGAGGCTGGTGGGTCAGGTGCCAAGGAGATGTAATGAGGGCACCATTTATATCACGTCTGCTCTGGGCTGGGCGAGGTATCAGGTGCATGGTATATTACATTCCCAGTTGGAAGAGTTACGGGAAAATTTCCAAGTGAAGGGTAAAATCCACGTGAAGAATAAAATGTTTGTGTATGGGTAGAGTTAGCAGATGTACGGTGCAGTGTCCAGGTGTAGGGCACAGGTGAGTGTTATTAACTGTAAATACAACTGTGAGAGTGATTACCGTACTGACATTACAGCCCAGTCAGTAGCCCTTTCTAGGAGTCTCGTTTTGGAGGCAATGTTATGTTTAAAAACTGGACACCACCACTATGCAGAGTATAACTAGGTGATTATTACTTATCAAAAAAAGAAAAACTTGGTCGAAGAATCGAGAGTAATGAGGGATATGTTATCCATTATTTGTCGTAGATATCACCCCGACTGCCCGGTATTAAACCATGCCTCGTATATTGTGAAATAATTGTTACAGGAATAAGGTTTGTTACGAAATACGGGGAAGCAAAGCAAGTAACAGTATAGGTGGTGAGAATGGTACATTGGTTGTGTTTTCCAATAAGGAGGTAGGTAGGTACGTTGGAAGGTAGGTAGATAAAAAAGTGGTAGGGTAGGGGAGGGGATAGGTGGGCTCATGAGTCAGTGGATGGCAGTTGGGAAGTCTCCAAAACAGGTACCTTGCCTGGTGAGGTAACAGGTAACTGTTTGTTGCGGCTATTTCCTACCGACACTCTTATTTCCAATTCCTTTCTCCTGTCTCCTACTTCCCCCTTCCATTTTTTTCGTTCTTCTTTTCCTCTCACTTTTTGCTCTTCTCCCGCATCCTCCCCTTTCTCTTCCTGACCCCTCACCTCTTACTGGGAGAGGATCTCATTCTTCGCATTATAAGACTTGTGTGCTTAATTTATTCTGGTTGGTCGATTGTTAATATGTATAAATTTCCCGAGTGACTTAACATTATCGCTTGACAGTATGTGATAATAACCAAGTATATACAATATTTTTACGAAGATAACCGACTTAATATTAGCTCTATCTTTCCAAGTACCTAAGTTATTAGCAATGTTTGAAGTCCCTCTTACTGTTCTTGGAACGTAGGTGAGAAAGATGCATCATTATTTACTCAGGAAATTTTTGAGGGAAATATTTCCAAATCTGCACACCGAAATCTCTCCTTATGAAAGGCAGAGGCTCGGCAGATGCTCGAAAATACCCCGGATGAAAAGCAGAGGTGTAATGACTGCCTAGGTTGGACTGCGTGTGGCTAGTACCCACAGCCTTAGTTGATCAGGTTATTAACCAGGAGGCCGATGAACCTCATGGAATCTTGAGGTAACCTTCAGATGCATCTCGCAACATACTGCTGCATATGCTGGATATTTTTTTCAGCGCTTTGGAAGTTTGTAATAACTGCTCACTGCAGTTGGTTGAGTTGTTTGTTGTGGCATTTAGAGCCGAAGTTGATAGTGAAGAGCTCTGTTCCGCAAGGCACAGTACTCGCCCCCATCTTATTCCTTATCCTCATATCAGACATAAACAGAGATATACACCACAGCACCGTATCATCCTTTGCGGATGATACTAGGATCTGCATGAGGCTGTCATCTGTTGAGGACGCGGTTAACCTCCAAGAAGTTATAAACAAAGTTTTCCAGTGGGCAACGGTAAACAATATGATGTTCAATGAGGACAAATTCCAACTACTCCGTTATGGAAAACTGGAGGAGATAATAACTAGAACAGAGTATACTACTGACTCCGGCCATACAATAGAGCGGAAAAATAATGTAAGGGACCTGGGAGTAGTAATGTCTGAGGATCTCACTTTCAAGGATCACAACAGTGCCACGATCGCACGTGCAAAGAAAATGATAGGGTGGATAATGAGAACTTTCAAAACGAGAGATGCCAAGCCCATGATGATCCTTTTCAAATCACTTGTTCTCTCTAGGCTGGAATACTGCTGTACATTAACATCTCCATTCAAAGCAGGTGAAATCGCAGATCTAGAGAGTGTACAGAGATCCTTTACTGCACGTATAAGTTCTGTCAAGCACCTTAACTACTGGGAACGCTTGGAAGCACTTGACTTGTACTCGTTGGAACGCAGGAGGGAGAGATATATCATAATCTACACTTGGAAAATCTTGGAAGGAATGGTCCCAAATCTGCACACAGAAATCACTCCCTACGAAAGTAAAAGACTGGGCAGGCGATGCAAAATGCCCCCAATAAAAAGTAGGGGCGCCATTGGTACACTAAGGGAAAACACCATAAGTGTCCGGGGCCCAAAACTGTTCAACAGCCTCCCATCAAGCATTAGGGGAATTGCCAATAAACCCCTGGCTGCCTTCAAGAGAGAGCTGGACAGATACCTAAAGTCAGTGCCGGATCAGCCGGGCTGTGGCTCGTACATTGGACTGCGTGCGGCCAGCAGTAACAGCCTATTTGATCAGGCCCTGATCCATCGGGAGGCCTGGTCATGGACCGGGCCGCGGGGGCGTTGATCCCCGGAATAACCTCCAGGTAACCCTTCAGTTGTTATATTCTGTTTTTCAGTTCTTTCTCCTCCTCCTCTTCCCACCATTTTACTTTTCTCTGCTGCCGCTGTGACTTGCGCTGTGCTAATTTAATTATAAATTGGTACGACAGGGTTTTCGGCTCTACGAACATGGAGAATAAAAAGATAACTGCATTTTAGGTTGAGGCAGGAGAGGGCGCGAGGTGAGGCAGATGATGATGCCAGAATCTTGCTTAGAGGCTGGAGATGACCACTACACATGAATGTCTGGCTACTGTGTAGTGTGTTTTGTAGCTTCAGCATTATTATTGTAATATTATAAGTAGAATTGCCGACAATATGTTAAAAGGACAAAGCTCCTGGAGAGCAAAACGTTACCACAGTAAAATGGCGTATTATTTGTGTTCTTTTACCTAACATTATTACTGCACGCTGATCCTGAGATTTCCATATTGTGAGCTGCTGATAAACGTTTCGAAAGTCTCTTGGGTTTGTGAAGCGAAACATGGCTAACAGATTTTGTAAGGATTGTAAACCCTAGGTCATGAAAATGAGTTTTTTTTTTTTGGGGGGGGGGTACGAAACTTAGCTATGGTTAGTCAAAGAATGCATAACCACGGGTACATAGCCACAAAATACTAGAAGTGTTATTCGTTGATATGAATCTGGCCCATGGCCGGGCTCAGGAGATAGAAAAACTTTCTGAACTCAACCAAAGTTTTTACAAGGGTAATGGTAGCCAGCACTGGTAAGCTAATGGTTGATTAATAACTGTGACACCCAGCGTTGGTAATTTAGTGGCTCATTAATCACCCAGAGAATTATCTGACAAAGACCAGTGTCTTGAAACATGACAGATAACTAGAAATTGGAGATGAATTACACATGTACAACATTTGGGTGATATACCTTTGATGAGTGTCGAGAGTTACTCTACTCTCGGAGCCCGGCCATGGCCCAGGTTCGTCTAGTGCTAGGCTGGTTCATCAGGTTGTTGTTACTGGAGGCCCGCTGCCCCATATATCCATCACAGCCTGGTTGATCTGGCACCTGGTGAAGATATTTGTCCAGGTTTTCTCTTGGGGACGTCTACACTTGTTCCAGCAGTGTTTGATGTCTTCTGGTGTATGTATTACACTTAAGATTATTGTATTGATAAAGTTCCTTGTTGGCGAGAAGAATACAAAATAAAGGTATCTCGGTGTTGCACATGTTTTCATCAATTTGTTGGTACTGTTTATCATTGATATAATTCTAGAGACTGGTGGCGTTTTGACTGCTCTCGGATTTCAGCCGGGACGGGATAACATTGAGGTGAGGAGCAGCAGGTTACTGGACATGGCCGCCCACGGTATATAGTGCCCGGGGTCACGCCCTGCCACGCCCACCTCACACCTACTGGATGCTGCTTGGTTATTTTAAGTTTAGGTCCTATCAACTGCACGAGGGTCATTAGGACCTCCTTTCACCTTTACAATAATATCAAGAACTTTTTTTATGCTGAAAATACGGATTAAAATGAACTGGGTATACATGCATTCATGTTTGTTAGTGCATACACACTATTTTTAGGGTGCTCATGTCCTCCCCTTCTACAAGCTTCAGGCCACCACAGACACGCTGCTTCACCCATCATGTTTGGCTGCCTGGGTAGTACATGCTAGGGCCACGTTAGTGTCCAGTGTGTTGTCAGTGACAGGTCGCTGGCTGACGCTCACACCACGAAAGGTATACACGTGTTTACGTATCCTCGTTCTCCCTGATTATTTGTCTTAAAATGTTTCTTGCCGATGTAAACGTTCTTCGCACATCGTTTATATATATATAGCACATTAAACCAGCACCGCGGAGTGTCGTGTATGTCTTCTTGTAGCTGGTCTTATTGCACGACGAATGTTGTGCAAGTTTTGTGAGGTATTTATGGCGGGCAGCTTCCCACGCGCCTCGGGTATCCTTGGCACCTGCGGCAGCTCCTTCACTTGTTCTTTTTTTGTTTGCCAGTTATTGGGTGTGGCAACTTACAGAGTTTCAACCTCTAGACTAAGGTTGCTGCAGTGGTGAGCGTTGGTAGCAAACGTGTCACTTCACAGGTGTTTAATTTGCTTACATGTAATTTTTTTATACGTTGAATTTACAGGCTAGGAACTGTTATCGTATCTCTGCTCATTTCAAAGTCCTGCCCTGTTTAAGATTACTAACACCCTAGGAATGCAACCCACACTAGTCTGCTAACATCTAGTCGCCTATTTACTGCTAGGTAAGTAGGGGGCAACAGATGTAAGGAAACATACCCAACGTTTCCACCCTTAAATACCTAAATACGCACTAACTGGAGCGCACTGAAATAACAACGTACCCTAGTGAGATATATAGTAGGTATTGCAAAATACTGTGAAAAGTATGGGCGCCGTGGGCACAAAAAAAAACACTATTAACATCCGTGGCCCCAGACTACTCAACATTTTACCAAAAGATATCAGAAACACTCCTGGGACGAGTGTAAAAATCTACAGGAAACTGGACAAGTTCCCCAGGTGCACGATCAACTAGGCTGTGAGGGATATGTAGCCCAGCGGGGTCGCCAGCAGCAACAGCCTGGTTGACCAAGCAAACACCAGACAAGCCTGGCCTATAGCCGGGCCCTGAGAGTAGCAAAACTCTGGAAACTCATCAAAGGTGCTGGGATTCATCCACGTCCCTCAGTATGTGAGCCACGGAACACTGGATGGTTCCAGGGATCATCTCCTCAAACAGATATCAAACCAGGCCTTCCTATTCGCTATTTGACCCCTCAGGCTGTTAGTGCTCTATACACCTAGTCCCACGAAGGCATCACAGTCTGGGTGATAAGGAAAATATTAATTTCAAGTTCCTGACAACTAGTGGCGTTTGATAAATTAAAGTTAATCTTAATAAACAACTCTTGGCGAATATGTTAATGTTCTTGGCGTCGTCTTTCAAATATTGTAGTTCTTTGGAGGTCAAAGGAAGAATTCTGGTTCTCTTGTGAAAAACTAAAAGTAAACCCGTGGTGTGCTTGTATTAAGTGGAAAGGATCCAGCCTTTGGTAATGTGTTGCACTGCTATAGGGATTTTCAGAAGCGATTATACATCCATCCATTATTCATGCTGGTGGTTAAGTCTGTTATCTTGACCACAGGCCGCTCTTGCCTAGTATTCTTACTGTCTTCGCTTTGTTTTGCGATAGTTTGAATGCCTCCTCATGTAATTTCAAACTTTTAACAGCTGTTTATCTTGGTAAAAGAAAGATTAGTGTTCCTAACTGTACATCTGTACAGCTTTACGTGCCCACTTGTACTTGCACAGCTAAAGTTTGGAAGAAAGAAGTGTAAGGCAGGGGAAGCAGTTCCTTTAGTGACTTCTACGTTTGTTTGAATGAGATATCCAAGCTCTGGTGTTCAGTTGTGGCTGTTGGGTCAGGCTTTTAATTCTGTTGGCTAACGTAATCTCTGTCGTATTGCTTTGTAAGTTGTGTGAAATAAAGGGAGAGGAGAGGGGATAGACAGGAATCTCTTGTTCGTTAACAAGAGCAAGGATGGCCCGTCATTGTCAGCTTCGTTCTGGTAGGCTGAGAGCATTCAGTCTGCATTGTCTTATCGTCATCTTGTTAATCCTTCAAAGTAATGGTGTTGCTTGCTCCTGTTAATTACTCTTGGTCTACTGGCACCATCATGTGGGAGCGTTCTCAGTCTACCGTCACAGCTCTTCACATTTTACCATGTATTCTTGGATGACCCGTGTCATGTGCAGCAGCTCTGAAATTAATTAACGTGTCAGTATGCTTCGGACATGAGCTGACCAGCGGGCCTGTGTAGCCTCCTCACTTCAGCGAAAATGAACGATGATTTCTGTCATTTCCGGGAAGTGCTTGTACTGCCTGACAGTATTGGAGGGGTCAGTGGCTGCCAGCTGCCCCGTGGTTTACTCCTTAATTAAAACGTCACCGTGGATTTAGGTAGTTACATATGAGTGGGTTTGGGATATTGAAGATGTGTGTACGTTTTGGTCGGTTGCATTTAATATTGTAAAGGTTTGTGTGGTTAGGGTAATGTTTTGTTATTGGGTAATATTTAGCGGAGCCATGGATGTCATAGGACTACCGCTACACTCTTCCTTACAAACACTTAGAGAGTAGCACAGCGTGTTCACGTAGAGTACAAGTACTAATATTTAGCAAAAAAAAAAAATGCATTGTAGTTAGTTTATAGATAATGGAACATGAACTCAGTTCATCGCTACTCTGGTTTTATGGTATGCTAGGACACTGTGGAATGTAAATCTTTATTTATAAACTACATTATGATCCAAACAAAGTTAAATGTACTCTATAATAAATGTTTGCTCTATGCCTGTGCTTTTTTTTTTTTAATCAATTTTATAGTTTAGGAGACCGTAAGGAAGGGAAGGGAAGGGGGTTTGTCTTGCTGACGTGTCTTCCTCATATTTTATGCTACACAAACATATTTCACTCTTCCAATATAAACGAAGTAAAGCAGCAAATATAAAAATAAAGAAGTTCAAAGTACCTTTCGAGTTCGTAGTTTTCTGTTGCGTCTTCCCAG
>NC_091374.1:10101200-10126200 GCF_038502225.1 Cherax quadricarinatus | reverse complement strand
TTGGCAAGGGCCTAAGAGGATAGCCAGGCGCTTTGAGGGGATGTTAGTAGGTGATGAGAGTATGGTGAGGAGGAGGTTGTGAGGGGGGGGTGGGTTCGGGAAGGTTGTTGGTACATGACTTGACTGTAATTGATAATATGGAATTGTAATGAGGTGCTCTGAGTTTGATGCTGCCACGTTACTGTCTTGGTGACTCGACAGTCTGGACACTTTTCCCTCATCTTCATTCCCTTGGCGCTTTCATTTCTCCTTTCTCTCAGCTTTCACTCTTCATCCCCTCCCTCACTTTCATCCCTTCCCTCACTTTCAATCTTCAACCCTTCTCCTCTCACTTTGTCTTCATCCTCTCCTCTCACTTTGTCTTCATCCTCTCCTCTCACTTTCAGTCTTCATCCTCTCCTCTCACTTTCAGTCTTCATCCTCTCCTCTCACTTTCACTCTTCATCCCCTCCTTCACTTTCAATCTTCATCCCCTCCCTCACTTTCAATCTTCATCCCCTCCCTCACTTTCACTTCATCCCCTCCCTCACTTTCACTTCATCCCCTCCCTCACTTTCGCTCTTTATCCTCTCCCTCACTTTCAATTATCTACATGCATCTCAGCGTTCATTACCCACCTCACTTATGCTATTGACAACGAGATTTTTTTGGGGGGGTGGGGGGGGGCTTCTCTCACCCGTCAGGATAAATCTCCAACTTAGTGCCACGGTAAAACACCGTAACTTGGATTGCTTAAATATTTGTCCAAGAAAGTAGTCACTCAAGGTTGTAGTGTCCGTGGTAGAGCATATGAAAACAAAACCAGGGTACTGGTGGGGTTAGAACCCATGGTAAGTGAGTCGTACAACTCCAGACCAGCGCGTAAGCTACTGAGCTATCTGGCTACAGTAAGATTCTAGGTACATTCATACACCATATTAAGGTTAGCATGGGCCCCATTGTGACCACAAATGCAAGTTTTTGCAGATGGATCTTCCACCAGCTCATGGACCCTGAGGGAACATGAGATAGAGTTCGTCATAGAGCACTTGGCTCTCTTCATTTGCTGAACTCACAATGGGGATGGGATGTTGGATGTGCTGGCCGAGAGGTGGTAGGCTGACTAGCGATAGTCCACAGTGACAGCATTGATGGTAGGCTGGATCTAGCGGTGGTGTACAGTAGTCCACAGTGACAGCATTGATGGTAGGCTGGCTCTGTCGGTGGTGTACAGTAGTTCACAATGACAGCATTGATGGTAGGCTGGCTCTAGCGGTGGTGTACAGTAGTCCACAGTGTTAGCATTGATGGTAGGCTGGCTCTAGCCGTAGTGTACAGTAGTCCACATTGACAGCATTGATGGTAGGCTGACTCTAGTGGTGGTGTACAGTAGTCCACAGTGATAGCATTGATGGTAGGCTGACTCTAGTGGTGGTGTACAGTAGTCCACATTGACAGCATTGATGGTAGGCTGACTTTAGTGGTGGTGTACAGTAGTCCACAGTGATAGCATTGATGGTAGGCTGGCTCTAGTGGTGGTGTACAGTAGTCCACAGTGATAGCATTGATGGTAGGCTGACTCTAGTGGTGTACAGTAGTCCACATTGACAGCATTGATGGTAGGCTGGCTCTAGCGGTTGTGTACAGTAGTCCACATTGACAGCATTGATGGTAGGCTGACTAGTGGTGGTGTACAGTAGTCCACATTGACAGCATTGATGGTAGGCTGACTAGTGGTGGTGTACAGTAGTCCACAGTAACAGCATTGATGGTAGGCTGACTAGTGGTGGTGTACAGTAGTCCACAGTAACAGCATTGATGGTAGGCTGACTAGTGGTGGTGTACAGTAGTCCACAGTAACAGCATTGATGGTAGGCTGACTAGTGGTGGTGTACAGTAGTCCACAGTAACAGCATTGATGGTAGGCTGACTAGTGGTGGTGTACAGTAGTCCACAGTAACAGCATTGATGGTAGGCTGACTAGTGGTGGTGTACAGTAGTCCACAGTAACAGCATTGATGGTAGGCTGACTAGTGGTGGTGTACAGTAGTCCACAGTAACAGCATTGATGGTAGACTGACACTGTTAATAATTTACAGTATTCCAGTGACATCACCAGTTAATCTAATGAAGCTGCACATATATTTAAAACGTAATATATCTACAGTTGCAAATTATATTTACACATTATAAATCATTGTAAATTAAAATAAAAATGTCGTAAGGCACATTAAATCTGTTGGAAATTAAATTGAATGTTGCAGACTAGGGAATCTGTTGCAAATTGCGTTGAATTCATCCAGATTCATGATGGTGTGATGCCTTGCTTACTCTGTTGTGCAGCCTCTGAGCTGCGCTTGTCATACTTTTAAAGGCAATAAAACCTACTGTATTAGGACATGAAATGGCACCAAGCTGTATGACACTGGTCAGGAAACCTTCAGCGCTGATACTACCTAAACGGGACGTACACACCTGGTGATAGGTGAAGTTTAAGCCGGGCTTGGGCCAGGGTTTCCATGTGACCACGTGTTCAGTTAGGTTATTGCTACTCGCTGCCCCTGGGAACAGGCGTCAGTAATAATAATTATAATAATAAATTTCATAGGGAAGCGCCAAACCCCTAGGTATCATAACATCATGAATGATGTAAAATCAGGTTGGATCCTAGGAAGGTGAAGGTGTCTACATTCTTAGATGAAGTGTCTTTCAGTATCATAAGTAACACCAACCCCCCTGAAGTGACGTATCGTCACAGCTTGGTTGCTCAAGTATCATAGACACTTGTACTGTTGTTCTGGTGGTGGTTCTTTAATCTGCTGGATGAAGAGTACTGTTGTTCTGGTGGTGGTTCTTTAATCTGCTGGATGAAGAGTCCTTGATGCTGCAACAAGTGCAGAGGTCTTCAAGAGGAAATTGAACAAGTACCCATCTCCCTTCCTTACTTCACGCTAAGTACCGGATGAATTTGGTTGCAATGGATATGTGGGTCAGTTGGCCGCAGGCAGCAACAGCCTGGTTGGTTAGGCAAGCACCAGACAAGTTGTAGAAAAGAGACACCTATGTACAGTTCACTCAAGCCAGACAAGCGTAGCCCAGATCCAGGCTGGGGGAGTAGGAAAACTCTCCAAACCCGTCGAAGGTAACTTGACAGTTTGCGAGTCTTCCTTGGAAGATGACCACTATTCTAGACGAGACATCACGGATGCCTTGAAAATTAGCAAGCTCTGTTGAAAATGTTCTTAATACACCAAATCATTCTCCTTCCTTGGACTTTCAACTGTATCCTTCGTTCTATGGAAAGAACTGACTGCAGTCGGTATCTTATAACTTCTCTGATTTTAAATTTTAACATATTTTAAGGCTAGCACTTCTGCTGTCCAAATAAGACTCGCTTTTTTTTTTTTTTTTAAATTTTCCTAAGGCCTGTTAAGTCAGGCTGTTGGTACTCGCAGCACTCAGTTAATCATGAGTATTGTGGTGCTGCCTTCTAGTACTGCTTGAGCTTCAAGTGTAGACCTGCGTGTGTGTACAAGATGATTTATACTCTGGTAGCGGGCCTTAGTTGGCGCGAGAGTAAATAGACCAGTCACACCCTGCGCAATCCTTAGTTTACTGTAAGGAGTGGTCAGCCTACAACGGACATCGAACTTGCTCAGAAAAACAAGAGGTTTTAGGTTGTGCTCTTGGCACGACCTGGTCGTTGCAGGGCAGCAACCAGCTGAGAGTACCACTACTTGTGTGATCAGGAAGACTTTCTCCTCGCCCATTCAAGATGACCTCAGTCATCTCAGCAGTGTGATGTGCTACATCCCAAGGAGCACCAGCTAGTCCCACTTGTTTCGTTGTCAAAAATAGATACTTGAGTGAGGTGTTAGTCATGGAGGAGGCGAGTGGCCAACACAACCAGTCCTCTCCAAGGTCTACTGATTTTTTTTTATCCCCGTGAAACCCTTGTATCCACTCGTTGTTCTCCCGTTTTACCTCTTACCCCATTCTACTTCCAGTTCTTCTTTTCCTCTTCCCCTCCTCCCTTTCTCACTACCTCTTATCCTACTCTTCCTGTTTTACCCCTCTTCCCTTTCCTTCACATCTACCTCATCTTCCCAATCAATCTGCTTTCCCTCTCCTTCATTTTTCCTTCCCTCCTCCAGTTTTAGTACATTTTTTTGGCCTGTCTTTTATTTTGTAAGCAACCAGCCCTTGTGGGCTCCTACCATCATTACAGCATACTATTGTGTTCGCACTTGACAACAGTAATGACGAGCCTCTCCGAGCATCTCTCTGGAGGATGTTGGGGGGGGGGGGGTTCAACGTCCCGCGGGCCGGTCCACTCGCGGTGGATCAGGGCCTATCAAGCAGACTGTTACTCATATATCGACTTGCTGATCTTGTCTCACACAAACCTATTTTTATTTTACACTTTTACACGTCAGTTTATGAACGTTCACTGTAATTTAAAATGTTTATATTTATTGTAGATTAGGTCAAGATATATTGCATAAATCTATAAAAGCGTACATTTAAAAAGGATTAAGAAAAATGTGAGAGCGCAGTGTGTAAGCTCAGGCTACGTTTAAATCTGCACGAATATCACATGTGAAGATATCCCGATGTCTACATTAAAAGTCAGTCAAAATGCCAATGTGAGTCACAATTAAAAATAAAAAAGTTTGCTTAATCCAAGAGAGGTATTCACCCCCTTCCCCCCCCCATTCATCTTCTATACACCCGGTTAAGCTGTGCCCTGTGAGGACGAATATTTAAATACAGTAGTTTTAATCATAATTTATTGTTGATAATTGGTGAATATATTAATTAGCACTCAAGTGAGAGGCTTATCACAGTTTTCATGACGTTCACCCGTGATAACTTCACTAGTGTTGAGAGGATGGAGTGCTCATATACCAGCTCTCAAACTTACTTTCCTGGAATATATCCTCTGTTGTTTTAGGTTAATATGCGTTAAACAAGATAGTCTATTTTTTTTCATTTATGGTTTTCATAGTAAGTTGAATGGTTTGATGTAACTAGTAGTAGTTGCCCCGAGCCACAGTATCTGCAAGAAGGCAATGTCCGCCTCACCACCACTTACAAAGGTTGTATATGTGCGCGCCGACACACGCATAAACACCTTCCTAAGTACATACTGTACACAATTTTATCTGTGGAAATGATGGCAATTTTTAATGCATTAATGCCTTGATCGTAATGTGATTTTATATATATAAGTTTATGTAGTTTGATATGGTTTATAATAGAATATATGCATTGTATATTGTGTAAGTTAAAAATATTAAGCACTCTGTGACCCTCCTGTCACAGCGCTCCGTAAATTTCACTTTTTTTTCTGGTTCACTTTTCTCCGTATGTGGTTGCAGCAACTGTGGCAGCTATTGCTAGAACTAATTTAGCTGCAAGCCTCAATGAGGAGAGTTTGGTGAAAGAGATAGTTGTACTTGAGAACGTGATGAGACCAAGACGATGGTGATACCCTGAATGGAGGAGCTGGCTGGAGGAGCTCCTGACAGGCAGGAGCAGCAGCCTCACTCAGGGCTTGTTGGAGCAACTCAAGCCACGAGAGCCTCGCTTCCCATGTCTTCTTGCTTCATTAAGGATTCGGGTCGTGCTTTTGCTTGTGTATTTTTTTTTTTTACCTCCCCAGTCTTGCAGGAGGAGAGAGAAAGATCCAGATTATTATATTCAAGTGGAAGCGTCAAACTCGTATGGGTCACACTACGCCTTAGGAATGGGAGATAATAATGTTTGCTCCGAGGATGGGGAGAGCAATTGAATTTTCTTGGATCAAGAGCCCTTTACCGGCAATAAAGCAGGAAGATCTAGAGATGTCAGATAGCATATTTGCACGTGAGCCAAATGCCCATTAAATGTTTTGGAGAGGAGCGAGCTGGGGCAATGCCTCGTCAACACCACTCCTCGGGGCTATTCTTTTTACTGCTATCTTTTTGTTTCCACCTGAACTGACTTGACCCGGAGGTGTGTTGCGGCCTGTGGAAGGTTGACTCGATTCAGGGTCATGATGGCAGACACACTAATGGTGTGCAGCCAGTTGTTTGCTCCCTCCATTAGCGTTTATCTAAATCACCGTTGTGCTGACTTCGTTTTAAATATCGAGATATAGGATTGAGGATTTGATTTAGTTTTCAAAAAATGTATACCTGTAGGGTGTTTCGGGGGGTTAACTCCCCCGCGGCCCGGTCCATGACCAGGCCTCACGGTGGATCAGGGCCTAATCAACCAGGCCGCACGCAAACCGACGTATGAACCACAGCCCGGCTGGTCAGGTCAGGTACTGACTTTAGGTCAGGTTTAGATTAGATGCTTGCAGATTTCATATTATTGAAAAATGTTAAGATAGGTGTTACAGACAGCACATGGGGGTGTCAGATATGGTGGAGGTGGCGGGAGCTTCCTCTAGTAGTTTGGCAGGGTGAGTGGCCACCAGTGTGCAGATATCAGTGTTAATCCAGTACCGTCACCATGGTGACCCCTTTGATGAGTTCAGAGAGCTTTTGTACTCCCGGAACCCAACCGTGGGCCAGGCTCGTCTTGTGCTTAGCTGGTCAACCAGTCTGTTGTTGCTGGTAACTCGCTGACCCACATATCCACCGAGTCATCTTTACTCGGTGGTGATTTTTTGGTAGTGTGTACCGAGGGATAGAAGTTTCTCACTCTACTGGATGCTTGTCTAACTTAAGAACTCACTTTCTCTTTCGGCGTAAATAGTGAGGATATTTTCCCCTTTAGTCTAAATTTGCCACTACATATTGCCGACGAGACAACGAATTATGGATGTGAAATGTGAAAAAATAATTTAAGCAGAAGTTTTACTTGCTTTGTGATTATGATTTACTAGAGGATATAACAAAACACTGCTGAGACAAGTGTAGAAGTCTTCAAGAGGAAACTGGAGAAATGTGTGTGTACTAAGTTCCAGATCGACCTGATTGTGATGGATATGTGGGCCAGCGGGTCGCCAGCAGCAACAGCCTGGTTGACCAGGCAAGCATTAGACTAGCCTAGCCAAGGGCCGGGCTCCGGGAGTAGAAAAAAAAAACTAAATTTATTAAATATTAAAGAAATAATGCAGCCGCTACTCTGAGAGTGAATTCGCTGTGACAGTAACAAGTTGATTGTAATTTTGATAATGTTAAATATGGGGATTAGCTTTGGCCGTCGAAGTGGCTAGTTTATTGTACACTTTCATAGCCATAAATAACAAAAAGGCACAATACCGTGACTGGAACGATACACAAATAACCCGCAGGTAGGGCAGGAGCATATAGATGCACAAAAGGCCTAGGACCTAGGGCCCAAAAGGGTTAACAGGAGTACGTCTAGATTTATATCTACAATTCACTAAATACGGAATATATTTGAAACTCAGAATAAATAATTCTACTGCTTTCTATATGAAATGAAACAGTTACATTCACACAACCCTGGACTCCTTGTTCGTCGCTGTCATCCTAACACGAATTATCTGTTGTAAACATAAACACTGTATCAACATTGGTGTAGTAAGAAAAGCCAGGTGTGGATACCAAAGCCCTTTATAGCGACCAGCCAGACGGGTTACAGGTGGAGAGTTGTGTTGCAGACTTGGAGTACCTTCAGGTGGGTAAAGGAGGTTGACCAAGCTGCAGATAAATTGCATACCAACTTCTCCCTAATTATGGCTCTGTGGCTAACTACACGGTCACTGCTACTGTATTTATGACCTCCGTTGTTTGAAAGGCCAGTTATATGTGAATGAAATGTGTTGCAGCAGTTATACATTGTGCGACAGGTGGGTGGATGACGCAACTATTGTGAACACTGTTATTGTCATAAACATGTGGGGGTGCAGAATGAACTAGCCGCTTTGGTTCTAAATTGTTCGGTTCATTTAGTAAGGCTTGAGGTGTTAACTGGTGTCATGGTAGCTATCTGGGCATGGTTTTGTGGGTATGGCATGCAGCACACCAGGAGGCTGACACCTCTGGCTTGGTTGACCTGCATCCGGCGGAGCAAGCAGTCCACGCCTCGGGCTCATCACTCCACTACTTCATTGCTGACAGTATTGGGATTCGCGGCTGGCAGTCTGCCAGATGCACCATTGTAGGAGGCACCTTCCCAAGCTGGGATAAGAGGTATTTTGACCACTTTTATTTTATATTCAGTTTGTTGTCGTTAATGGAGTTAAAGCAGGTGTGCCTGTTGGTCCTGATTGAAAGACGAAAATATGGAGGGGAACAAAAGTAACAAGAGTACTGTAGTGAGATTCACATCTTGTTCCGGACAGGGCTTGCATAATTTTATGCAACTTGCATTCACATTCAAACTATCTTGTTGAGCATATTGGTAGCCTTGAATTGTGCTGCTGGCCAGATCAGTGTCTAGAAAACATGATAATCCTCTGGCTTGCTCTAGCAATTTTTCGTGGATTTAAAGGATATCATATGTTGTTGTTCTGGAGAGGAGGGGTTTATCGCCTCCTTCAGCCCAGTCTTAAACCAGGTTGTTTATTGTTCATTGAATTCTTCAGTATTTGTCCAACCTTTGGACGAAGACCTACTTACACTAGTGGGTGGTTCCTCTGTGATATCGCCGCCGCCTGCTTCGACTCGCCTGACTAGAGTATATAAGCCACTTCTCAGTCTTTATGCTGTACTTTCTTCAAGATTAATGGACTGAGCACATCGATTCCAGGCTGAGGACTGATTACCTCAAACTCCTCTCCTTACACCGTTCTTTGTAGTAGACTGATGAAGCCACTGTGTGGAGAAAAGTTTCCTCAGTAAAGATTCCCATATGTTACACAAGTGTCTCATTCTTCAACTTTTCGGTTTTCTAAACTATCACAGGAATTACTCCCCAAGAAAGCAACAATCTCGGCATATTATGCATTGAGAGCTGACTCAATAGCGTAAAGGAACTAAGACTTCAGCAGCCTCCCTTTATACATCAGAGGGAATTACCAACAAAATTCTGGCTGTTTTCAAGAGGGAATTTGTTGACTTCCCTAAGTCGGTTACTGATTAGTTGCGTTGTGATGTGTACGTTGATACACACGTTGGATGTCTGGAGGCATATAATTACGAGAGTCTTGAGAAGCCCAGCCTGCCGTCGAGTCTGTGCCTAGCCTTGAACTGAGGATGACTGAGAGCTGGGCCTCTGGCCTGCGGTTCACTTGTAAGGAACTCGTGACGTCACAGCTAGCAGGGGAGCCTATCTAAACGTAGCTGGGATTATCTAAGTGCACTACACAAGTACACTACTGACAGGTCTGCGTGGGCTAGCACCAACAGGCTGGTTGATCAGGTCATCAACCAGGAGACCTAGTCTAAGACGGGGTCGCCCCCACCCTAGACCTGCATCACCTTCGGATAATTCAAGTTGCTGAGTTTGAGGTGAAGTCAGGTAGGTATGACTTGCCAAGGTTTATATGTGGTTTACCAGTAGATAGTTCCAAGGTTACAGTTCCCGCCGCCCGGCGTTGGACCATGCCTCCGTGTTGACGGCTTATTCAGTCATGCTGTTGATGCTGGACGCACGCAGTCCAACACGGCAACATGGGCCTGGCTGATCACTAACTAATTTGAGTGACTTACAAAGTTGACACCGCCTTTTTTTTTCTACCTGTTCATAATCGTTCATAATTTATAGGTGTAAGCGTTAGAAGGTATCCTAGATTAGGTGTAGGTTGAGCTCTCAGTATAAATATTAATGTGACCTAGGTTAGTGTTGGGTTAGGGGGAAGGGGAACCCATCCCTTCTGCAGCAGCCAGCGACTGATAACACCCCTTCCCCCTCCCTATTCCGCCAACTTGCTCTCGCTTCCCCACCCTTCTGAAACTAGTCTCTCTCTCTTGCATATTTGTTCATTTCTTGAGATGATGTTGGGTGGTGTGGTAGAGTCCCGTGGTGATGCTGTGACGGGCAAAACATTAGTTATTCTGCTGCCTTATTACCTTAACGAGTTTTTACACATATGCCTGCCACAGTCACTGCCTCCATGAGTTATTCACACCCACAGGCTGTGCAGCTGAGACATGCTAAGATGCTGTTGGATGAATGGTCAGGTGGTGGTGGGCAGAGGATTGGTGGATGAGTTTTGCCTCAGATGATGGTAGGCAGGGTAGAAATGATGTAACCTATCTTCATTTTACCGAAGCAATTTTCTTAGAGATTCTTAGCGTCAGTTTCTTAAAGCTTCTTTTAACTATAAATGCTATTTTTTTTTATCTTAAATTGGGTTACAAAAACCAATAACAGTGTGTACTTAACTACTAAATGCCAACTTAAGAAAGTGTGTAGCCAAGAGAGATTTAATCTGCACGAGTATAATTTGTAGTGCGAGAAAGGGTTGAACTGAACGGTACCCAGCTGTTGGAAAGGATTGAATGATGCTTGTAGTTGAGTTGTTCATCGGTAGTGGTGCAGCATATGAGAGGTGAGCACTGGTGATTGTGTGCGCTCAGTGGTTCATGTTCTAGACACTGTGTGTATAGGACCCACAAGGAAAGAAGCTTAAAATTTGCCGTGTCAGGCGCTGTCTGGTGTTACTATGTGGGTGGGTCTGACGGATGGTGTCTGTGATAGTGTGAACATTATTATGCATCCGCAGTATAATCATTCCCAGGCAGACTTATCAGGTGCCCTCGCTCCTCTCTGCTCTCCATTACATTCCTCTGCATTCCAGCTTTTGTAAAGTAAAAGGACACAAGTGCAACTAATGTGACATTTTATTGTGCAACGTTTCGCTCTCCAGGAGCTTTGTCAAGCTCCTGGAGAGCGAAACGTTGCCACAATAAAATGTCACATTAGTTGCACTTGTGTCCTTTTACTTTACATATTGTCGGTAATTCTACCAACATTATTACATTCCAGCTTTTATCATCCCTCATCTCGCAGCCCTTTTGCATTCTCATTTTTCTCCTTAACTACTCCCATCCTCTGTTGCTTCTTTGCTCCTCCATTCTCCCCATCCTCCATCCTCTCTCATGCTCCTCTCGTGCCCTCCCATCCCCTTCATTAACCTAGCGCTGTTCATGCAACAAACCAGTCCACTCATAAAAACAAACCTTGCCCAGTTTGTACTTCATCTTCTTGTTAAATGTAGAGCATATCAAGTAAACCAGAATCACTCCTGCTAGACCTTACATAATTATTATTACTACTTCTGATAGTCAATATATCTAAAGTGTTAGGCAAATTAGGAAGGTATAAAGAGGCCTGTCATGGTTTGTGAGAAAAGAATAACTCTAACTGGTTACAGATTTGTCACAGTTACAGATTTGCTATGGGCGAGTGTCTTGGAGCGGATGAAATCTGAGTAGCAGCCAGCTTTTTATAATTTGCACCGTTAGGTACTCTGCCAACATTTGCTTAATTAACAGTTGAATACCTCCTACAGGTACTGGAGTTATACATAGGACCAAAGTTTTCTTAAGCATAATGACATTCCAGGAGAAAGGGTTTTCCAACACAATTTTCCCTGGGTAAGTCCAACAATTGTCGACCACACAAAGGTGCCCATTTTTACTGATCTGATCATTAGGTAGAGGCAACAGGGGTGTAAGGAAACTTTGTCAGGTCTCTCTCTGCCAGGGAATCTAATCCGGAACTTTGTGATAGTTGAATACTCTCACCTGTGAGCTACGTGGCTCCCCAGCTGGGCACACACATTGAGTAGGGATGGTGGAACCCACGTTACGGGTTATTGTATGTCAGTAATACATAAATAACCCGTACATAGGAGAGAGGAGCTTACGTTTCGGTCCGACTTTGACTATTTGTAAATGGTCCAAGTCGGACCGAAACGTCGCCGTTAGCTCGTCTCCTGTGTGTGTGTTGTGTATTGTTCCAGTCACGGTACTGTGCCTTCTTTGTTATTAATACCTTTTAAGGTGTTATTTGATTATACATACCAAGCTGAGTTTGCCAGTTTTTCAGCCTCACGGTGTACGTTCTCTGGACCATTTTGGTCTTTGTTCCTTCCTAGTTTATTTCACTACTTTACAATTCTAACATTGAATTGTTTCAGCTCTTCTCATTTGCCTGGGTGTTTGTTTTCATCATACATGCCCATACTGATCAGTCCTGTCTGAGTTACTCTATTCACCGGAGTTTTTTTTTTCCCCCCTTGTGATCGTCTTTTGTTCTCCATTATTCGAGCAGAGATGGTTCAAGTCATGCGGTTGATGAGTTCCTCAGGAGATACCGTACGGTGATCACCATGATTATCACACCCCACATCCTTTCTATCCTTGTGTGAAAAACTGGTTAGATAAGTACACTTTCCTGCATGAAACAAACATTAGACAAGCGTTACTTGTCTTTTAACAACACGATGTCCAGCAGCCTCTCCCTGGAAGTCCCTTCGGAGTGTCGTCCTAATTTCCACAGTGGCTGTTGATTAACAAGTTAGTTATACAATTTGCTCTAAAGGAGCGTATAACTCCGCATTTCACTATCATCTGGGTTTGGGTGAATCACCCACGTGTCACGGGATCTATTGGTAATTCCAATCAAATCTCACCTCTACCTATTAGCTGCAGCTAACGTAATTAGATGTCAGTATGGCTGGACATGCCTGGGTATTGTAACTGACCCAGTGTCCCCTAGTTTGTTGCAGGGAAGGTGTCTTCAGTAGCCTGCAACAGATGTGTAGTTATGTCCTCACTCGTTGGTAGGAAGCCACTTAAGTCATTCGTTACGCGATAGGGTGATATCTTGTCCCCTTGTTCATAACACCTGAATGCATACCGCGACACAAACTATTATACTTTATCGGGATTGTACCGCGGATTATACACTCGTGTTTATTTTTAATACTAGTTTTCCTAGTGGAGGTTGACAGTATTTCAGAGTTACCTCACAGTCATTATTTTCTTTGTTCTCAGCGGGAGATTTGTGACATGATCACGCTCTGATATCTTAATTCACTCTAGCTTTTCACCCTGCCCAAGCGCCCACCAGTTCATCGTACCCCACAAAAGAATTGCCGAGTTCAGCTTTATATCTGTTCCTTACTACACATTGCAACAAGAAATAACGCAAGAAGGCTGTTTCCTTGTTCTTTAGCTGTATACTTGGTCATAATGCCCCTGACTTGTAGACAAGTGAGACGCAGGTTTTCTCTTATTTTTCCTGCTATGGAGAATAGAGTAATTACTCTCGTTTGACCTGGTTGCGTAGTTGATCAGTAACTCTAGTAAGGAGAGGAAGGCGTGCCTCGTGACGCTATGGTACATACATATGTTCCTCATAAACTGTCTGCGAGGAAGGAAGAGTCTACTAGCCCCTTCCGGGAGGGCTAAGTCCCTCTGAGGGCTGAGAGATACACCATTTACTGATGAATTTTCTCCACACTTGGTATTTGTAGTTTGTCTGTCTGTTTCAGTCACTGGTATTTCCTCACCTTCGAACTGCTGGTCTTGCCTTTGTTCCTATTGAATTACAGCAGTCACTTGTTTGACCACTCATGCAAGTCTCCCTGGAGGCAGTCTCTTTCCTATCGATTTTGTATTATTCTCAATAATAATATCTTGATTTCTACAAGTACATGTACATGGTATAGAGGCCTAGCTGACATCAGTGACATGCTACTATATAGAAAGCCCCTTATTATGCAGAACATTTCGGGGAAATTAGGTCAATTTTGTCCCTCTTCTACTGATAGGTGAACAGGGGCAACAGTTGTCTTGAGGAAATACGTCCTAATGTTTCCACCCGTACCGGGGATCGAACCACGGATCTCAGTGTGTGAGCTGAGTGATGTAGCAATCGAGCTACGTACCAACAGCTACACAAGATAATCTCGTGTGTCAGGATATTTAGATACATCTAAATAGTAGTTATTAATACTGACCCTTGAGGGAGCCCACTTACCACCCTCGCTCATCATGCCACTTCAGTCGTAGTCACTCTTATCTTGTTTTTAGGTACTCTTATGACTCACCGATGTCTTTTCCTTTTCACTACTGCTTGCTCTCATTTCTTTTGGATGAGTCTCTGGTGGGAAGCTATGTTTAGTGCTTTCTTGCAGCCCAATCAGATAATAGTCCTTTATCACTGTATGTATGTGTGTGTCTATCTAATGACCTTGTGGATGTGCGTGTTTACATACTTAGAGTCTCTCAACAGTCAGTTTGTGCAGCATGCGCATGCCCGTCAGTCTTGGTTTACATCTCGATATCTGATGCCCATTTTTCTCTTATCAATCTTCAAATGAATCCCACGTTGTCGTATAGCGGCCGTAATTATTTTTTATCTTTTGAGCTCATTCCCTTTCCTTTCTCTGCTTCATAAACAGAGAAAGGGTTGAAGTTATAATAGAGAGGTGATGGTAAATATATGGGCAGATACAGAATAGAAATCAGAGTAAAGGAGGATATTAATAACTCCACTTCCTACCCCTTCCACAAGCATGACCTTCATGAGAGGCTAGCCCTTATACCACAGCAGTTTCAGCAGCATCTGCAGGGGCCGCAACAGGTGCAAGTGGTGGTGGTAGTCAACCTGGTGGGTTACATGAACTATGAGCTTAAAAAACAGAACACCTCTCCCGAAGTGTGTTGGTACAAGTCCCACCATCATGCCGTACTACGTCTACTGACCACCACCACTATATCTCTTACTTTCTTTTCTTTTCTTTTACTCTAATTTTCCCCTTTTATTTTTCTTCTTCCTTTTAGGAGTGTCTTTTGACATAAATAATTTAGTTGTTTTTTTAATTGATGCAGGCTATTTTAATTTTAATAGCATTTGTGGAGTGTGTGTTCGTGTATATTTTTTTTTTAAGATAGTGAGCGCTGAGTGACCTACGTGGTGAAAATGCTCATTTCATTTCATTTCATTTCATTTCACATTTAGTAGTACTCCTCTCTACAATTTTCCTTTTTATCCAGTCCAATTAAATTCCGTTTTTTATTTAACCCATTCTCCATCCCTCCCTCTTGTATCTCGTGGGGCAGTAGCAATATACGTCATAAATTATATAGTTTATTGATGCATTATTTGTGATAAATGCTGTTAAAGTAGGTGGATTTATGTATAAGAGATGTGCGAGGCATTGATTTGTTGTGTGGGGGCAGTAATAGTTGCAGGTAGCGTATTTTTGTTTATTTTTAGTAGTGGCTTACATATGAGACTGGAGGAGCGTGGGAGGTAGGGATCAAGAGCAAGGAAGAGGAAACGAGAAGAGGGGTGGGGATAGCACGGAGAGAGAGAAATTAACAATAGGAGGAGGGAACGAGTTGAGTGAGGGAGGGATTTACCAATTGAGGAACATAGAGTAAGCGTACCCAGATGATGTATTAATAATGATATTATGATTATTATAAAAAACATGCTTAATTTTTTTTTAGATTCAAAAGACGGCACAAGTATTAGAGGCTGTAATGGGTAATTAGATGAAGTTTGCGGCTTTCTAAGAGCTGCTGGGTCAATTGATATTCCATCCAGGTGGAAGGATGCAAACTAGGGAAATGTTGCGCCCAGTATGCTGCAGCTTTAAGGCAAATGCAATATTGTCTGAAGAATGATGAATAAGACACTTGCAACACCCGAGTATATTCTGAAGAAGTTTCTTCAACCATTGACGAAACAGTCCCCTGTTTTAACACTTTCAAATCTCTCTTGAATTGACAGTGCCGAAACGTCTTCAGAATAGATACTCGTGTGTTGTTTGTGTGTCTTATTAATCAACTTGTCGGTATTTTGTACCTTTAATGTTATGTTGTCTGAAGAACGTCGTGCAAGGTCGATCATTACATCATAGTGTTACACTAAAAACATTTCATGGCAGGCTATTTTGCTTGTGTGTCTTGGTCATAAATTTTCAAAATTTTGCACCTCTCATGCGAAGTCTGAAAAATTCATGCTTTGTCGATTAGTACATGGTAATGTTGCATTAAGAGCATATCATGGTAGGCTATTATTGCAATATTGCTAAGGGGATTTAATGTGTTTAGTTATTGTTATTATTATTATTACATCTTCTACAAGTACATGTACAAGGTATACAGGTCTAGCTGACATCAGTGACATACTACTATATAGAAAGCTGCTTGTTATATTGAACATTTCGGGCAAATTACGTCAGTTTTATCTCAGTTTGCGACCCACACCAGTCGACTAACACCCAGGTACCCATTTTATACTGATGGGTAAACATAGACAACAGATGTCTTAAGGAAACACGTCCTAATGTTTTTCCAGCCGTACCGGGGATTCTATCCCGGACCTCAGTGTGTGAGCTGAGTGTGCTAGCGAGGTGAGGGTTTATCTTATTAAGCCATGCGAAGAGGGATACAAAGACTACAAAGATAAATGGTTATGTTTCAATTGAAGAAATGTTGTTAGTTGATTAGTCTTTTATTAAATAATCCCCGAGTGTGTTATGTGAAGGACAAGCTCAACGGGTGGCCAGGGACGAGGGTTATTGAGGTAATAGGATAGGATGGATCAGGAAGGTTGCCTGGCTGGTCAGTCACACAGCACCCAGCAAACAACACAATCACCCAGTCAATCAGAAGGTTGTAGCTCGTCCTAACCAGTTACTGACATTATTGCCTTCAGTTACCACTTCCTGGGTAGTTAGATCAGAAAGGTAGTAGTGAATTCTTTTACTAGTGTTTCATGTTGACGAGGGTTGTCTTTGTAATTATGTGGTTACTAGGGTTGAGCTTCAGCTCCCGGGTCCTGCCTCAGCCTTTTGATTCTGTGTAATTGAACGGAGGATAAAATAAATTCAAGCCACTCGGTAGAGCGGAAAGTTAATGTAATGGACTTTGACGTGATAATGTTAGGTCTCGCATTCAGTTATAGCAACAGTTACTATCATAATCACAAGGGAAATGATAGCGTGGATACAGCTATAACCTCATAACAAGAGAGATGCCAAGCCAGTCATGATACTATGTAAAACACTTATTCTCTCTCTAACGGAATATTGCTGAATACTACTCAGCGAAACCCTTGTTCTCTTTATACAATCTAGCATAAAAATTATTTTGGACGTTTGAAGTTCCTTGAACTGTAGTCCCTGGAGCGTAAGCGAGAGAGGACTCATAATTTACACACACACACACACACACACACACACACACACACACACACACACACACACACACACACACACACACACACACACACACACACACACAAATCTTGAGTTATCGGTCCCAAGTCTGCATATCAGAATAATTTCCTACGAAAGCAAAATCTCAGCAGACTGCACAAAATACCCAAGTGAAAAGCTCAGCAAACTACTAAATTTCTTTAAAGAGGGAACTTAATTAAGTTCTTAGTTCTCCATCAGCTGGACTATGGTGCCCACTTTGGATTTCGTGCGGCCAGCACCTACGACCTGATTAATCAGGTCGTCAGCTAGGAGACCTGGTCTTGGACCGGGCCTCGGAAACATTGATAACTGGAGTTGTCCAAAAATCTAGCTGCAGGTAGGGGAGTGTGCCTCCCATACATCTAGCTGGTTCTACTTTATTCCAAACAATGGATTGTAGAGAGTTTTGATGTGCTACCCTAAGTATTTGGGTGCTGCGCAAGCCTTGAAACGCTACTCGGGATAGGGTTTTTGCAACCGAAATAGCTAGCTAGCTCTCTCGCGCTGTCTCCTTTCCTCCCCCACTTCTCCTCTCTCCTGGTCCTTCCTGCTCCACAAAGTAAAGTTGTCTTAGACTGAAGTATGTGGAACACTGCTGAGCTAGACTTCTACCGGACCTGTGAGCCGGAACCCTTAGGAAGGCGTATGTGTGTAATGCTGAGGACAAGGAGTGGCCCAGGATGACTCCTCCAGACTCTCAATATTGACTGCAGCACTAGCAAAGGTGCAGGAGGCGCCCTTGATCTCTGCCAAGAATTTAGTAAGTATTAAATATGTGGACCTGAGAGGAAAGATAAGGTATTAGGGAGGGAAGGGTAGAAACAGGTATTAGGAAAGAGGGAGGGTAGAAGCAGGTGTTAGGAAGGGGGAGGGTAGAAATAGGTATTAGGGAGGGGGAGGGTAGAAGCGGGTTTTAGGGAGGGGGAGGGTAGAAGCGAGCATTAGGGAGACGGAGGGTAGAAGCAGGTGTGTAATATGTATTATTAATACCTGTTCTTTCCACTCCTTTGTTAGGAGAAAACGGATAACTTAAATATTATTGAGGGAAGGAAGGAACAGTTAAGGAGAGAAGGAATGAGGAATAACTTAAAGGGGCAGAAAACACTGAGAAAAAACAAGTATTAGGAAGTGACGTAGGAAGGAGCTGCAGGTAATATTTAGTGAGAAATAGTTGCAATTAATATTATAACGTCAAGTGGTTAATGAAAGTTTGCTCTTTATAAACCACTGGTATTTCCAGCACAGTGTCACAGCACAGTGTAGTATAACATGTGAGGAAAACAAGTTAAACATTTGTGTTTCTGCCGCCCTCGAATTATTTATTAACTTCATGTTCGTTGTGGTATTAAAGAGCTTTGTGTAAAAAAAAAAAAAGTGTAATCTTTGATAAGTTAGAAAAAAGTTATCAAATACAGGGAAAGATAGAATATGGAAGAGAGAAGTTATTATGTCAAGCAGTGGATATAAGGGAAGATAGAATATGGGAGAGAGAAGTTATGTCAAGCAGCGTTGGTTGGTAAGACGACCAGGCAGTTGTTAATTTTGGTTGTGGGCGGCTCCAGGCGCGGTGCGGCCAGGCACAATAGGTTTTTTTTTTTTTCCCCGCTTGCACAATAGGGAGGAGAAGGGGACGGAAAAGTGGCCGACTTGGCATGTATAATGCCAGTTAAACGAGTAGGAAGAGGCACTGTGGGTGAAATAGTCCAGTGATGTTTGTGGGCTGCGGAAAGCTACATTAGTACCTAAAGAGCGAAGCCAGAGAGAATGTACAACATTCATCTTTGACAAGACAGTGGATGAATGATCTTTTTTTTGTAGCAAGTGCGAAAACCTTGGAGCTGTAGGTGTGACAAGTCTGTAACTGCTGAAGGAGATTGATGTGCTGCTGGTGACGGCCGTAAGGTGGTGGTGGTGGTAAAATATAGCATACATATGCAAGTGTGTTGATGGATGGTTTCAACCAGGGCTGTCGTGGCACTACTTACACCCATCTAGAGTGGGTTAGACCGTCGTGGTACTGCTTGCACCCATCTAGAGTGGGTTAGACCGTCGTGGCACTACTTGCACCCATCTAGAGTGGGTTAGACCGTCGTGGCACTACTTGCACCCATCTAGAGTGGGTTAGACCGTCGTGGCACTACTTACACCCGTGTAGACCGTCGTGGCATTGGCCGGTGATGACATTTAACCATTGGAACTTTGAGCCACTGTAGCATTGTACCTTCGGTTCCTTTGCACCACTAAACTTTAACTATAATTCTTATATTACAATGCTGTCGAGTTCGAATATAGTTCTTTGCATGTCAGTTTAGTATTAAAGGTCTTCATTACGAGGGGACCTTGCCTGTTGGTAGCGTCTTTCGTATTTGAGTTGTGTAGACCTAGGACGTATGGCTTGGTGGCTTGGTGTGGAGGTATAATGCGAATGAATTGTGCGTGTGCGTGGTAGCTGGCCATTAGTATGATTATACCATTATCCCGGCTCAGAGGTTATTGATGACACGCTTCAGCCTCTTTTATCTGATCGTCGTCGTCCTCTTGGCATCCTATTATATGTCACTATTACTCCAAAGTACTTTCCATTGAATACCTTCAGTTATCACCAGTGTTCATTTAATGTTTTTTATTTATGATATTATCGGCGTCGAAATTTGTCATTTATTAAGAAGCCTCATGACGACTTGCAGTTTGTGATCTAAATGGTATTGTGACTTTTGCCTGGCATTGTATAGATTGCAAATTTTAGAACTAAATAAAAAAATCCGATAGAAATGCTATTTATTTATGTAGGGAACGAGTATATAGATCTCATGCGTTCACAGAAAGGAATAGCCGTTAAACCATACCCCCGGCCGGGATGAAGTCATATCTCATGCGTTCACAGACCAGCTAGCCACAATAAGAATAGCCGTTGCACCTCTGGGCCAGACAATCTCCAGCTATCGTGACGTAGCTCAAGTTATGCCAGTACGATTTCTGGAATAGCCGTTGTTGGGCCCAATAATCCGTTGTTATGCCAGTATTTCTGGAACATCTTTGAGCGTTTTGCACCTCTCAAACTATCTCTAGAACTCATATAAATTTATTTTATTGAAATAACGTTAAAATTTAGACAGTTTGGTTTCGTATGCATTTTACACTAGTTTGACCACTTCTAAAGTAAATTACTCCAAGACAGCAGAAAACTTTAGTTTTCTTTTATTGAAGAATGGAGAGATTGGAGAACTCTTCCCTTTTCAAGTGACTTGACAGTAATTGTTCTCTTCGAATATTACTGTGTGTGTTGGAGCCAGCTGTTTAATTTGGTTCTGTAAGTGCGCCCTCATCACCGAAATAAGCTTTTGACATTGACACTTTGTAAAGAAATGATAGTGAAGTTTTCTACAGGGATAGATGTGAAGTGATTAATATTGAGAGAACTATAGTGGACTTTTATGCCGTTGTTAACGACTCATCACCTGGGAATGTGATCAAAGTTAGGAAATATCACAAACAAAATTATGGTGTTGGTACCAACATGGTACGAAGTTATATTTATTCTTATTTTTCCAGAAATTAGCTACGTACGGTGTTGAGCTGCCATTTAGAAAAATTAACCAGTATTAACTATAAATACGATCGTGTCGCCATAAACAACTGCGTTATGTTGTAAAACTGGCGAGGTATTCCCAGTGATGGTTCCTCTCACACCATTTTATATCGGCTGCACATGCATAATTATTAGTAACTATTGAAATACCTGAAGATTATTACATGCAAGGTTGGAGTTATCAGACCGGGCGGGTCTACTTTCTGAGCTAAACCTTACTCTTTCTGGCACTATGTTTATTCTTATGACAAATAACATGAGTCACTGTCAGTCGTGCTGGGTAAAAACCCATTTAAAACAATCCCCTTGTTCCTATAATCCGTCTCCCTGCTGCTTTTACCCCTCTGTCTCCTATCTTGCGTCCCTTTCTCCATCTTCATCCCCTCCCCTACCATATCTTTTCTTTTTTCTTGGCCTTACCTATCAGTATCGCTGTCATCTCTGAGACTTGAGCTTTCCTTGTTTTCTGCCCTCACCACATATCTATTTGTCCAAAATCCCTTGTTAATCATTTCTCGTCTATCTTCTGACTTTCATTCGTTATTATTCTTGTTTCGTGTTCAATACAAGTATAACTGCTGCATGCCGCTACCGTGTTTATGATAGTTACATTGAGGGACCAAAAGCTGTTTCGTTGTCATTCCATTACATAGGGCGTTATGGGCACAATAAGAGAACGTTGTATCAACATTCGTGGCCGTAATCTGTTCTTGCCAGAAGAGACTATACAAGTATCTCCTCCAAGTGCCAGTGTCTAGGCTGTGATGGACATTGGGGCCACTGGGTCACCAGCAGCAACAGCCTCGTTGACTAAACAGGCCTGGCCTAGGCCCGGGCTACGGGAGTAGAAAAACAATAGGAAATCATCAAAGGTAAATGTGTATACTTGAAGTAATGGAGCCTGTTTTCCCGAGACTTCAGTACAAAGATGATTATATAATCTCCCATTCATGAATTAACAAATGATGCTGACCCTCGGGGTTGACCTGTACAGCTCATGCTCCTGCCTCTTGGCGTAGCCTCTGCCCAGATTTTCCTTCTCGGCTCCTAGAGTATTTAAATTTGACCACCATAGGGGCTAGTTTATTTTGCATCTTATATCCATCCTGTGAACGGTAGCGCAAGAGCATATGGATATAATAGTAGGCAAGAGGATTTTTTTTTATTTTGTTTAACAGTCTTTGGGTACAGGTGCAGTGTTCTGCTACAGTCTTCTATATGATAATTGCATGGTGAGAAGGCAAGTTAAGGTTTTGGGGGAAGGGTGGGATAAGGCTGTGTTTGTCGCCACCTGTGACAGGCGGCATCGACTTGGCTACCACCTGCCAATTCCATTTCTCTTATATACACACCTCTGCACGTTCTACGGTTGACGGCAAAAGGTAATAGGAAATTAAAATTTAATATACATTGACTGACTATATAAAATATTAATACAAATAATCACTACAGTATTTTTTTTTTCTATCTTGTCATGTGAAAGACTTTACTTTTGTTGCTGCATCATTGACACCTGTGTGTGTGTGTGTGTGTGTGTGTGTGTGTGTGTGTGTGTGTGTGTGTGTGTGTGTGTGTGTGTGTGTGTGTGTGTGTGTGTGTGTGTGTGTGTGGAACACCAAGTTCTATAATAGTGACTTTTAAGTGTTGTTAAGCGAAATTTCTCCCTTAATTCCTTCACTAGACCATTTCAACTTTGATTTTGGAAGTTTGCTCAAGTAGTAATTATAATGCAAACTGGGTGATGGGTGTCAAGAAGCGGGCATACCTTGCAGCGGCGGCAGCAGCAGTAGCGTTCGGGCGCAGTTACGGGAGCAGCCAACAACGGCATGCGTCTCTACCTACAGCGTCCCCCTTCACGCGCCATCCCTCTCCCTTCCTCTCCCCCACTGCGGCAGTCTCCTCTCGATGTTGCTACGCCCCCCGCCTCTGCCACTCTCCTCTCCCTTCCTGACCTCTTTCCATGCTTGAAACATCCCTCTCTCAACTCTCCAAAACTCTTCGTGCACCCAGGCTAGGCTTCCAACACCCTCTACACAACACGCGCGCACTATCCCCTGGATGCATGTGCACACCCTACACCTCTGCTTCTTCACGCTTCACCACTTGTCATTTGTATCTTGCTTCTTGTGGCTCGCAGGGAAATAAATAAAGGCCAGTGCCCATTGGTTACAAAATACGAAAAATAAAAGTTTGTTACACCGCCTGATGTGACCTGACCTACCCAGCAGGAACTGGGACGCTGAACGCTTATATTAACATGCGAGCGCTTACAAATCCTATCCTGACTTCTTTGTTGGGGTCCCAACATAAAAATACTAGTGATTACACTGCTCACTGACAACTGGAGTTCAACATCAGAAAATGAAAATTGCTTAGAAAACACAGAGAATGTTAGACAAAATTTATAGTATAACGGTAAGCGGAATTCCTTATCCGAGAAAATGAGAAATACTGGATATGGAATTAATTAAAAGTAAAGTGAACTTAAGATAAACCACGGATGAACTGAACCGCTTGATAATACAGGCACTTCAGTTGGATGTAAACGAAATGAATAAGAGGGAAATGGTGTCAGCTCACAACAGATCTCCTGGGATCACACTAGTGCTAATCTGCCACACCCTGGGTCATCAAACCGTGTGATGAAGTCCCACGGGAGGTGACCTAGCCAGAAGTGTAGTGTGTAGGCCTCTATTGGGACTGCAGGTATTTCCCTGGCACTGTGACTACAGATATTCCCTTGGCACTGGGACCACAGATATTACCATTGGTTTAAAATGTGCAAAGCACGTAGGGTATCCATTACAGGAAGGTAAATTGACGGGCAAATGGAAAATAACAAACGTTATTACCAATATTTAAAAAAAGTGATAGAATGACCCCTTTAAATTAAAAGTTCCATTTACTTTGATTTCGAAGAAGCTTCGGATGATCCCATGAGACTAATGTAACAGCTAAAAAAAAAAAAAATTGGGAAGGGCGAACTGTTGCAGTGGGAGGAAATGTAAAACCCAGTGAAGAGCTTGGGCGCTGTGAGAACAAGAAGAGAACATTGCATCAGTATCCGTCGTCCCACACTATTTAGCATCTTACCAGAAGATCAGAAACATTGCCGGAACAAGTGTAGAACTCTTCCAGTGGAAAGTCAACAAGTACCTCCACCCAGTGACAGATCAACCAGGCTTTAATGGATATATGGGCCAGTGGACCGATCGCAGCAGCAACAGCAGCAGTCAAAATGACCCGGCAAGCACCAAACAAGCCTGGCCCAGATAACATAAAGTAGCACTGCAGCAGGCCTACTGCCCCATGCTAGGCGGGTTCAAGTCATCTACTGGCCTAAGCTAGTCAGGTCCAAGTCACATCCACCTAAGAAGGAAGAAGCACTGGAAAAAGAAACGTACAACTCAGAACATTTATTAAAGGAAAAGTTTCGCCACGAGTGGCTTCTTCAGTCCTAATACAGGTTATTATTATAATCATGGGGAGCGCTAAACCCGTAGGATTATATAGCGCATGTGGGGGGAAATGGAAGGTATTCAGGCTCAATTCAGGGAACTGGAGCACAGATCCAATTCCCTAGATCAAGAGCCCTTCACAAGCGTCATCCTAATACAGAGATAACTAAGAAAACGAGTATATATAGTGGCAGGAGTCGGGTGGAATGTCCCGTGGGTAGTGGTGATGGTAGTGGTAGTAATTGTGGTGAGACGGGTTGGGTTTGATAAGGACCTGTCAACATCATGTTGCAACAGTCTCCAGAATGGTCATATCCTGTTGGTTAGCAATTTGGAAATAGTGTAACTTTCGGACTTTTGATGGATAGTGTTACAGCAATTAGGGCAACTTTAATACACTTTCGCCGTGTTAAATCGTCGATTCGACAATTTAACTAGTTAATGGAACAATAAAATGTCCAGAACATAGGGTAAATGAATGTGTGAATAATACTTATTTTATCATGTTAAGATCACGCATAAAGTAGCGAGAAATTTATATTGGTTAGCTTCAAAATAACCCTCAGATATATTGATCAAGAAATAGATAAAAAAAATTATTTGACCAAACTTAAAATTTGCAGTTGTATAGTGTTGTCCCTTAAACTACATGCAGATGCATTGGAAAAGCAGAGCTCCTTGTTTAAAGACTACTACCAGAAGAAAAAATGAATTCCAACACGGTAACTGCACCTGTTGCTACAGCTAACGAGGGAATTGATGTCTTCAGCTGTGTTGACTGATACTTAACTGTTGCACATGTCTGAATCGTTAAAATGGCAGGTCATTATGGCGGTATGTTCA